>NW_015541069.1:332941-334114 GCF_001515605.1 Sinocyclocheilus anshuiensis | reverse complement strand
AGGGTTGGAGCTGAACTCTGCAGGACTGCGGCTCTCTAGGACCGAACTTGCCTACCCCTGTTATGGTCAAATATGAGTGAAACATCTCGAAATTGGAGTCACCAACTTATTCATTTTAAAACCATCCATAGAGCTTATGCGACGCCATATAGACGATACAGAATGGGATTAACATCTGATCCTAACTGCACTATATGTCAAAAATCTGTAGTTGGTACAATGTATCATATATTTTAGGAATGTTCAGTAATCAGTCATTTTTGGACTCAAGTTTGTCGGGACTTAGAAGAACTGATTAACTGTAAGATCACTCCGGATCCTTGTCTGTGCTTGCTGAATGATGTCTCTTCTTTGAACCTTGGCACAATGGACAAAAAGGACTCTTTTTTTGGGTTTCACCGCAGCAAAGAAAACAATAATCGCACTTTGGTGCAAGGCAGACATCTCAAGACTGTGGTTATTGAATATGCAACATATAGTTAATATGGAATGCTCTTTAGCTAGATTTAACAAAGCTAAACCAAGAACGGTACAGGCTTGGCAAAGAGTTGTAGAATTTATTTGTGACCTGTTCATTAGGTAGTAAGATGTATCTCCTTAGAATTGTGAAGTACTCATATTTAGGGTATTACTATGTCATGTAAAGTATTCATCTTATAGGTAGGTAGTGCTGACAGAATTTGTTTCTTATTTTTGTTTTGTTTTGTTCAGTTCTGGTTTATTTTTATTTATTTGTGTGTGTGTGTTCTTTTGAAAACCTAATAAAAAGTAAATAAAATTAAAAAAAATAATAATAAAACGTGCCACAGACGGCTCCGGGGGATGAATAAAGGCCCCCTGTAGCGAATCCATGAGTTTTTGTAAGAAAAATATCCATATTTCAAACGTAATAAACACTTTTCTCTCACTTCCGTTATCTGTCATACACGGATCCGTTCCGGCGGAAGGCGTATGACGTATGCGCGCGCCTTTGAGGTATGCTAGTCTCGCGAGTTTGTTTAATAGGAGCAAAGGAAGCAAAGTTTCCTTACTTTAGCAAAGGAAAACCAGTCTCCTCTTGGTTTATATCGAAATCCTCCGACATTTTTCTTTGCAAATCTTCAGTTTGTACTTCTAATTCGTGACCGGCGTTTTGTTTTGTTCTCTCTCCGCATTCGTCACTAATCACGCAAC
>NW_015541069.1:330095-332731 GCF_001515605.1 Sinocyclocheilus anshuiensis | reverse complement strand
TCGGTTTTTTCTTCTAATTCGTGACCGGCGTTTTGTTTTGTTCTCTCTCCGCATTCGTCACTAATCACGCAACACCGCACATCTTACGTCATCCGCCGGAACTGCTTTAGTGTATGACAATCAGCGGAAGTGAGAGAAAAGTGTTTATTACGTTTGAAATATGGATATTTTTCTTACAAAAACTCATGGATTTGCTACAGGGGGCCTTTATTCATCCCCCGGAGCCGTCTGCGGCACGTTTTATTATGGATGCACGAGCTTTATTTGACGACTTGTGGACTGTTCAACTGCAACACCCGTTGACTGCAATGATAGAGCTTGGAATAGCCAGGACAATTTTTAATATAACTCCGACTGGATTCGTCTGAAAGAAGAAAGTCATATACACCTAGGATGCTTCGAGGGTGAGTAAAACACTAGCTAATTTTCATTTTTGGGTGAACTAACCCTTTAACACTAGGATGTTTCTTGTTATCTCTTACCGCACCATGTGATTCTCTGGGTTCAGGCCTGAGCCCTGGAACTGAATGGATATTGACAGTCTCGTCTGTGCCAGTAGAGGGATTTGATGAGAAAGCTGCTACTGTTGAACCAGCTGAGGATGACAAAGGGCTCTGTAGAGTGAATGGAGGGTGAATTACTTTCAGTGTGGAAATATTTTAATGACATGAAATGTGAAGGTTGTCATTTCTGTGCCAATAGCATCACAGAAATCAATTGCAAAAAAAAACTTCCTAAACACTCCCCCCATCTATCTGCCATTGGTCTGCAAACAGACTCAAACTCACATCACTGGTTTAGCCAATAATGCTGTGTCCGGAGCAATGATATGTTGCGTTCCAATGTGCCTACTTATACTACGCCCTTAAAGTATGTACTGTTTTGGTGAGGAAAAAGTACACACTTTTGAATGTGTAGTAGAAGAGTAGGCAAGCTTTGGGACATACTATCACGTCATACAATTGCGTCTTTAACTGAGCGCTCTGTCGCATTACATGCACCTTGTCACTGTAAACTGGCCTGTCAATCATCTTGTCATCTTTCATTTAATTTAACTTCCTACCGCATCAGAGAGAAAAGATGTAGCACGTTGATCTGCCAGCCGTGGGTCTTTATACGGAGAACTCTAAAAGTTAATGGCCAAACGGATGTTTATAAAAGTTCACATTGTTGTTGCAGAGGAAATATAACACAGATAACATGAAATAAATATATATATATTTTTTTTTACCAGGTTAAATGTTGATTATTAGTAACTCAAACCCCTTTATCTAAACTTTTAGTTGTGCACATCCGCCACGTTTGTAGTTTTTTTTAACACTTTTTATTTGTGTTCGTAGTTCCAAACCGAATCCTTCACCAAAGCGCAATGGGTTGTGGGTAATATTAGCCATCAATGAACTTTTCCACGACATTCTAATTTATTGAGATGCACCTGTAGTATGATAATTGGGACGCAGGGATAGCCTAACAGAGCCACATTTTACACAGTTTTCAGGCAAAATGTTGTATTAATTATATTTGGGTGGAAGTAGAGTTATTATTTATTTAAATGGTTAACTAAGTTTTTTAATTAATTTTAGTAAATTTTACTCAAACTAAAATGCCATTTAACTTAAGAAAAAAATCTAGTTTTGCAATTTTGCACAAGAAAGTGCAAAATTAACCCAAATATTCAAACATTTTATATATCTCTAACATTATCGACTATGATTGACATTTGAATGACCACATAACCATTAAAAAATGTAATTTAGATTTTTCTCCTTAAAAAACATTCATTGTGATTTGTTAATAACTCAGTGTTTTATTTTGTCGAATTTTCATTAACAGTATGTTTTAATTAAAATCATTTAATTGTCCACGATGCACTTTTTTGGTCTCTTTTCATTGATGATAAAAAATTTTAATCTCTCTACCTTTTCTGCAGTAATTTTACAAGATAATGACTAAAATAAAAAAAATCACACATCAACTGAAAAAGATCTTACGATTTGTATAACTGCTTTCAAGTACACAAAGTCAACTCAACTCTACCTCAGTGCTACTTTCTGTCTTAAGAAAGCTGCGTCCTTTCATTGGTTCACACAAGTGCTGATGAAGAGCACAATGATCCTTGGCAGCATTTGCATCTCCCATTATGAAGGTCATCTGTCTCAACTCTCCCTGTGAAAACAGACATAGACGTCAAAGACAAATCTGAGCTATGACATCAACCACATAACAAATCCATTAGCTGAGCACTGATTTCACAAGAGTGTTGGTCAAACGTTCACTCACATGCCTCATTGATTTAGGATGAATAGTGAACTTGATACCACAGGCAATACCGTAATACCGTAGGCAAAAACCCATTGTAGGCATTCAGTGCCATTGAAACTCTTGGCATGCTGCTCTGTGATCATTCATTTTTAAATTTAAGTCATTGAGATGATGGTTTTCACAGCTGAAAAGCAAATTGGTGTGGCAGCCAGACATGTTTCCCATGACGCATTGCTTGTGCTACTTTAACAGGATAGCTCTAGTTTCTTTAAAGGGGTCATATGATGCTTTTTTAAAGATCATTATTTTGTGTATTTGGTGTAACAGAATATGTTGACATGCTTTAATGTTCAAAAAACACATTATTTTTCAAA
>NW_015541069.1:303118-330019 GCF_001515605.1 Sinocyclocheilus anshuiensis | reverse complement strand
GCTGATTCAGAAGCGCCAGATTGTCATAGCAAAGTCAGAATTACCTCCTCTCCTAGGTTCACGAAACGGTCGTCCATAAAATGCATTGCTGTTCTGTTGTAAGTAATCTTAAAGATTCCTAAATGCATCTACTTTCGGAAGGCCAAATAAAGTGCTTTTGCTTTCGCCTAGAAACACACAGCGTCTCCCTGACATGGCTGCTTCAACACTAACTGCAGTTACTGAAACCACTCCTTCTTTCTTTGCGTGCACATTTGGGCAGCATTATGCAAATATTTCCACATAGTGAGGTAGATATGTGGGGGCGTGTTAGAACGAGCCGTTTTAGGGGGGCGTGGCAGAGTCTTAACTTTGGTAAAGAATATCTCTTTGGTTTTGAGACTTTAGTCTTTGCAACTTCAGGGATCTTATCTATGCACAATCAGCTTGTAACACTCCAAAGAGAAAGGAAAACTTGAAATCGTATCATATGACCCCTTTAATAAACATTCTTCTACACACTCTGTTGTAGTAAGACATATTTAGTGTTTAATTAATGACTTTAGGAAAGGCTGGTTGCCCAGGCATGATGCATTCTTGACACTGACTATAGTTATGTGTCTTTCCATTCCCTTGCATATAACAAATGAAGAATACCTCAAAAGGTGTCTCAAATCCCTCCAGGATTCCCCCCACCATCAGCAGGCCATCTGTAGTGATGCCCATGTACGGGTACATCCAGCTCACTTTCTCCACCAGCACACAGTCCACATAGACAGCCAGCCATTCAAATGCAACCCCAACTGAGATCCAGTGCCACTGCGAGTCAGACAGTCCTGACACTGAAAACCTGAAGCCAGAGGAAAACACCTCATGTTCAGAAGACAGCCGTGGTTTCAAATATTAAAGGGAACAATGTTATTTCAACTAAGCTTAAAGTAAAGCTTATTGCTCAGAGCAGAGGCATGTGTTAAATGGCGCTTGTACTCATAGTCGCGCTGCTGAGTGGTGATGAAGGTGATGCTGTGTGGACCTATACGGATCTGGAGTAAAATGTGATTATAGAAGTTCAGCAAAGTCAACACACTCCGGTCCTCTTCCTGTGAGCTCCGCAATTGAATCAGCACACTGAATTCATCTGCAAAGCTGTGAACACACACAGACACTTTGTTAAGTATCAAGGCAGAAATTATTTCATTAGAAATAAGAGAACTTAAATACATACACTACCATTTAAAACTACAACTGAAGGATTTTGTGTATTTTAGTATAGTTCTTTCTTGTGTAATCAACATCTGATATGTCACCTTATGACTCTGTATTGATGTAATCTGTAAAGATGTAAACCAAATACACAGGATGGCCCTTCTATCCTGTCTATTGTTAGTTCTCCAGTAGGAGGTCCTAATAGTATCGGTCTATTGTTTGAAGGCCATTTGGTGCCAGGTATAAAGTCTGGTCACAGACAGTACTTTGGGTTAAGATTGTTTGAAGGATGACATGCTAACATCGCTGCTGAAGAACTGCTACCTTCAATAAATTCTTCTCCCCATAAGAACTGTGGTCAAGCTTACTTATTTTATGTATTAGAGAAATCGAATACATTAGCGAGCCACCCAAACCACTGCTCAGCCAATTACAGCAAAATCTGACACCGTCTAATGCCCAATAAGGCTGCATTTATTTGATCAAAAATACAGTAAAAACAGTAAAATTGTGAAATAATAATACAAATTAAAATAATTGTTTTCTATTTTAACATTTTAAAATGTAATTGATTTGTGCGCTGACAAAGCTGAATTTTCAGCAGCCATTACTCCAGTCTGTAGTGTCACATGATCCTTCAGAAATCATTCTAATATACTTGGTAATTTCTTATTATTACAGTTGAATATATCGTGCTGCTTAATAGTATACAGTGACAGGTTTTTTTTTGGCGGGGGGGGTGAATATAAATTTTAAATGAACAGCATTTATTTGAAAACTTTTTGTATCAATATAAAAGTTCTTACGTCACTTCTGATCAATTTATTGCACCCTTGTTGAATGAAAGTATTCATTATATACAGTGGGTACGGAAAGTATCTGTGTGTACATTAATGAGGAAAAAAAATTAACTTAAATGATTTTAGCAAATGGCTGCAATATAACAAAGAGTGAAAAATTGAAGGGGGTCTGAATACTTTCCGTACCCACTGTATATTTAAATCCAAACATTTGAACAATAGTGTAAATGAAAAAAAAATTAAGGTCATTTTTAATAAAATCATACTGAAAAAGAAGAAAAATGCAAAAAAAAAAAAAATGTAAATAAATAAATGCTTGTCAAACCTTCCAAATGCTTCCTGGGTGGGCATAGTGAGTGTGGAATACAGGCCAATGTCCAGCACTGGACATCCCCGGTCCTCCTCATAAAAGGTCACGTTCCTGCTGGTCGGTACTAAGCCTGAGAGCTGCTCAAGTAAATCCACTCTTTGTGTGAAGAGATTCAGATGTGTGTTGAACCCCTCTGTAAAGAAGGAAAAATCAGTTAATCAATTCAGCAAGAGACCTGCACAGATACAAATTACATTAAATTAAACGACACTTCATTTGTTATGCATAATACTGCACTTATTAGTGAAAAAAATATTACAGAAGAATAGTGGGACTGGGACATTCAGATGTTGCATCATCCCTTATTCACCTTCTGACTTGTTTCAGCCTATTATGGGAAAATGGGCAAGTCTCAAACTGTCCAAATCTCCTAACTTTCCCCTTCCAAGCACTATCCACAGATGACCCCACCCTATAGTGCACAAACACAGTCAGACCCATTACTGATGGATGATTCTGGGGTGAAGCATTCCCATGGAGGGCTGCATTTTTCCCACCTGATCCCCACAGGACATCAAGGGTGAAGAGATCAAGCCGTTGATTAACTTTCCATCCCTTGCCTGCGCAACAGCCAAATAAATCCTACAAGACTCCACTTCTTCATTCTCCCCTTCCCCTTCAAATACATCTAATAATAAAAGGTCATCCTTCCAAAAAAAAAAAAAGTCTTAATGTTCAGACAATAAAACCCACATCAACCATGAAAGCAAGATGGTAATTTTATGATGCAATCTTTCCGTTTTTCATTGGACGCCAGCCTCACGGTTGTTCCTGCTATTCAAAGAGACAAAAAGAAATAAAGGAAGAATAAAATAAAATAAAAGACACAGCTCACTTACAGGGATGTTGAAAAAAATGAAGAATAACTCTGTATATTTTTTTAAAGCTGCAGTCCATAAGTTTTGCCTCTTTGTCGCCATCTCTGTTTGAAAACCTGGAATTGCAGCTGTGTACAGAATTATCTAGCTTGCGTGGGTTGTAAGTCAGCACGGCTCCAGCGCAGATGAATCTAATGTTCTGAAGAGTATGTGTGGCAGTCAGTCACGGCACCGGTGTGGATATTTACTGTACTTCGCAATCACAGATTCTAGCCTACGTCTTGGAATATGACCCAAATAAGAATTTTCACTGTATATTGCCATCTAAACAAGTAAGTAACAAGTCTGCCACATTTGTTCTGACCAACTGAGGAAAAAAACATTACCATAAATCTCGCTACCAATGGTGATTAAATCTAAAGATCGGTTAGCTTATATCATATCAAACCGTTCAAATTATTATTATTGGTATACTTTATTCTCAAATGATTAATGTTAACAACATCAGCATTGGTGACTATGAGTATAGTGTGTATTAGCGTGTAGATTTAAATTGCTGCACAGTGTAATCTAATTGTCATACTCTTCGAATTTCATATTAAGAAATTCTTTTAACCCAAAAAGCAAATTATGTTCCCTTCGAACTGGTTTTCTTTAAAATACAAATCTTTGTAATCCCAGGCTATCTGTAATCAGACGCACATTTATAACTGGAATATAATTTAATTTCATTCACATGTGTTTCATAAACACATAATCCTTTATGGATTACAATCCGCCATCAAAATGATACATTTAATTATTCTGGCTGCTGTGAGAAAAGGCTATAAACGATCCTCCACCTGCAGGATCCTCACATGCAATAGCCTAGTAGCCGGGACAACTTCTTTATGTTTACAGACGTGACGTAACAATGCAGCGGCATGCTCGAATTTCCTGCGAAAACCTACCCGTACCACTCAAATTAGAAAACATTATTATAAGCTGACCGTTGTGAATCGGGCTAAAGTAAGGCGATAGTTTTGAACACTGGTTGGTTATGTACTTGCTCAAATAATGATTTCGGATCATTCTTAACCAAAAAAAAGTTACGGACTGCAGCTTTAACCTCTATATAAACCCAAATCCCAAATAGCCATATATGACAAAGCAAAGCAAAGCACTGTATGATTTGTTCTTCACAAGACAGACTTCAAGACATGATACATGGACCTTACAACCAGATTAGAGATTTGAGTTAAGAGTATTTCCTCTTTAGCAGTGGCCGATCTCTTGTTTCATTCATGGTGCTGAAAAGGGCTTTTAAAGCTCACTGCATTTAGGCATCAGTCGTCACTCATAGTCCTGCAAGCAGCATGACCACAAGCAGCAGACTCCAGTCACACATGAGCTCACTGATAACCTGATGAAAGGTGTACATACCACCATTCTCTACATACCACATGCAAACTAAACTAGAATGGATGTCTATGAAATACTCAACCCACTCTGAAATACTCAACCCACTCTCCCCTATGCAATTATAAAGAATCGCTTTATGTATCCCCCAATTGTAAGTCGCTTTGGATAAAAGCGTCTGCTAAATGACTAAATGTAAATGTAAATGTAAATGTAAATGTAAATGTCTAAAGCCATCCTTAAAGATGTACAAATGGAATTGCATTTGATAAAATATCAAATAAACTGACCTGTTTTTTTACGGGTTGATGACGTGACATGGCATTTTAACTGTCCCACAAGATAAAAATTAATAGAATTAATATTGTCGTTATTTAAAATGTAGTAAATGGTTAAACATTTCTTTGTCCTACATGGACCTTTTGTTATAAAAGCTGCAGTGTTATTCGATTTTTTTAATTTGTGAGCCAAATCTCAAAATTGTCCTATGGTGTGACTGTCTCAAGCATGGTTCAATAAATTACGACTTTTATAAATGAAAAAGAAAAGCATAAAAATTTTAATAAATACCTCCGGCATAATTGTACAAGTGTCTGTTTTAGTAAATAGCAATATTTTTTTTCATCCATATATTTCTGAAAGCGTAGGAACTTGATACATTTTGTCTCTGAAAACCATGTCCTCTGGTGTGACACCATATCCTGATTTTAAATTGGCCAATTCCAGAGAAAACTTTAATTAGTTGAAGGACCCCATTCATGGTCGTGTTACTGAAGCCCCCTGTCAAGCCCATGACATGTGCACATGGTCAATTTTTGTCTCAGAATTGTTCAAATATTTAACTTGTTTGGAACCACTACAAAAATGTTACGTTTTGCTGTCCTTTGGTGTGACACCCCTAAATTATATTTTTTAATTAAAATGCATGTTAAACTACATAACCATGGAAAATTATGCAAATGTGTCTTGCTAACCGCTAATGACAGGTTAGCTCAGAATAGCAAGGTCATTAATTGACAGAAAAAGGATGAAACGTCCTTTGGTGTGACAGATAATGTCCACCAGTGTGACGCCTTTACTGTCACACCACAGGACAAAGATGTCACACCAGAGGACAAGGTCTCTTTAAAAAGCGTTTTAAACTCGTTAATTCTCATTAAAACTCATTGCGATTTGTTTAACTCATTTTTATTCTTTTTTGATCATTTTCAGTGTTCTTAAATGCAATAATTACATTAAACTATTTTCTGATGTTTTTACAGAAAACTTGTACTGTTATAAAGTGTCATGAAAATAAGCATAAAATGTGATATATTTTGTGCGAAATAATTGAGGGAGAGAAATTAGTGGAAAAGAGAGGACACGGAAATATACAGAGAAAATTAACAGGTATCCACCAGAAGGGAGGAGATCCTAAGAGAATAATGCAGAAAGTAAATACAATAAAAATTATGCCTTAAAAAGAGTAGCCATATAGTTTAAAAAAATTCATTCACATCTTAATGAATATAGTTTGAATACCAATCATATTTAGCTGTGCCACACATGCAGCAGGGGGGCTAGAAAAGTTTCAGTAACATACTGATTGACTAAGAGACTGAATTTTGTTGATTAAAATTATTTTTTGTTTTGTTTTAAAAAAAACATGTCGATATTGTTTCTATCAAAATTAAACTTTCTTTCTCCTTTGACATGTTTAAAATTAAATAGAAATAATTTAATAACTACCATTTCTGTCCTTTAGTGTGACCTAATGTCCTATGGTGTGACGTAATGTCCTATGGTGTGACACACATGCAAGAACCACAGATTTGTTTTTATCTCAAAATATCTTAAAAAACAGTTGAGTATTGCAATAGGGGAGATACAAATATCACTCAACTTAAAATTGTATAATTTTCAGCAGTTTTGAACGAATGACAGCAAAGTTTGTCTTGTTGTCAAAGTTTGTCTTGAAATTGTCCAACAAGTCATGGGGAAAAAATTGTTAATTATAATTTCATGTTAAATAAATAGCACTATATGAAAATAAGTGTCTAACAATGAAGATACATATTTCTCTCGCTATTTATGTATTATTAAGAGTTTTTATTTTTTCTTAATTTTTGCTATGTCACACCATAGGACAAATTTATCATACAGTTCAATAAAAATGTTAAAGAATTGACGTAGTCAGTGACCCTTTATATTTTCTCAAAGATCAGACTTCACAATACATAAATATATGCATTTCTTTTTCAAAAAAGTTTTCACAAAAAAAGCCTTTTTTCACTGCCTATTTGTCAACTACCCTTACACAAAGATAGCACAAGCATAGTTTTGAAGCAACACTAAAAAAAAAAAAATTGTTATATTTAAAACAATCAAACAACAGATATATATTTCAACCTTAAGACAAAAAGCATTTGTACACTGGTTCTCAAATGTGAGCGGAACACAGTAAATGTGATGAGCTACAACAGAGTAAACTTACTTCATACTGTATATCCAATAAAGTGACCTTGGGACCAGTTGGAACCAAAAGTAAATGACTCAGAAAAGTGAGTTAGTTCTAAGAAAAGGTCTCACATAGTTTGTTTGCAGATGCAGATTTTGATATGGTTTCATATGCAAAGAAATTCTTTTATTTTTAAGTGTGCCTTAAATGTCCAAATGGCATTGTATAATCACAGGTACATTTACACAGAATGTTTAATGCTTCACAAAGGCAGCGTAAATGCATTTACACAGGAATGTTGGAAGAAATTATGTTATGAAATTAATTTGTAAAATACTACAATAATATAGAAACATAAATGATGATTGAAACTGGGAATTTTTCATAACAACAACAAAGTTTAAAGGTACACTAATCGTGCATTTTAGACAGAACCAATGAAGCATCAAAGACACCACCTTTACAATTTAAACACCATGGTATACAAATGGTAATCAAACAGTGTAATGGTACACTATCAAAGTATTAATATCTGATTCTAAATCAGGGTACCGCCACAGTACCATGAATCTATAATGCCGAGTGTGTGTGTGTGTGTGTGTGTGTGTGTGTGTGTGTGTGTGTGTGTGAAGCCTGCAAGCTGTGAGGACAGCTGTTTGGTATCAAAACTAACTAGCATATTCCCTTCCACATATACTGAGTAAAATATGAAGTGATAGTACTGATATAATGGGAAAAAAAGTAGTTTATAAGTTAATTAAAAAGTAGAGTTATATGTAAACACTTGATAAACAAAATGAATTACAAAGTTCTGCAGTGCTTCAAAGGGATAAGTGCAACGCCCCATAACATACAGACCACATGCTCAACACGATGTCTAGGGGTTAGAGTGGAGCCAGATCAGAAGAGTGCATCACTTTCAAAGAAAATGGAGTGACTTCAACAGGTTAATGGGGCGAAGTGATCTAACATCTTGAGACCATGTGCAAAACTGACATTGCTTTTCTCACCTTGGCTTGTGGTAATTGTGTTTTGAAAGTATTCATTGCCCGCATGCTGATCTATAACTAACTCACCCCAAACCATGTCTCAACTTTGGGAATGTTTAGAAAAGCCACAAAATGATCTAAGATCAAGTCTGTGAAGGGTCATTGGGTACATATGCCTCCTCCTAGAGCACAGCTGAACAAGCATTCATCAGTTACAGTCATTAATATCCATGTACAGTACATATTAGTGCTGTGTTTTGCCAACACAAAGGATGAAATGTGACATTCGTGGGACATGCCTTTGTGTGATATTTTCTAAAAATATAAATAGTAGTATAGTATAGTATGTAAGATCATTTTTACAATCATAGTATCAGTATTTATCTCAAATTTCTTAAATATGCTCTGTTTGTTAAAATCCCATAAAACAGTTAAATGCAACAGAGAAATTTTTATTTCACATATGACATGGATATGATTCAACAAGAAGATTCAAAGATTTTTTTTTTTTTGAGACACCACAAAGGTGGAAACTACAAACACCCACCGTAATAAAAAGTCTCAAAGTTGCATGAATGACCCACAAACACAAAAATAAGATGTAGTCTTAATCACTCATATGTTTCACATTGTATGACAAAAAAAAAATACTGTATGAGGCAGCAAATTGTCACTAACTGTAGTTATATTAATGTAAAAAAAAAAAAAATCAAGCAGCAGTAGTTTACCATTCTTTTCCTTTCCTTCTCCAATTACTTGCCTGTAGTTTCTACAGGAACTGGATGTTGAATGCCAGTATGTAATTTCCAAAAGTCCATTCATCTAGCATGCAGCCAGATTCAGGTCTGATGTTTGGCTACATTTATTTCCCATTTAATGCTCAATTAGCCCCCCTTGTGCCGGTTTGTGTTTCATTTACATGGACGGTTCGTTTAACAAAAGTCTTGCGGCAGCAATTATGGAATAAAGAGGGATGAAACTCCATTTCCTAAGCTGTTTCCTTTCTTCCAACTGTGCTGTGAAGTGTAATCAGAGAAGGACTGATGGTACTTATCTCTTTCATCACGAGATTGAAGATGGGACACCGCCTGACTCCCAAACTGAAGGAAAGGAATAAAAGTAAAAGATTTCTCTAGTGGGGATTTCTTTAAAAAAGGTCTCTGTATGTATAACTTGAAGCCATTGTGAAATCTCTGTAAGGAAATGTTTTGCCCTCATACAAAATTCCAGATCGTATGGATTCGGATTGAAATGACATGAAAATTTGCAGAACAATGGTAAATGTAACCACACCTTAACTCAGAGAGGTAGGTAAAAAATAAAAATCTTTCACAGAGGTGTATTAATCTGTCACCTTCACCTAAATCCCAACCTCTTAACACACTTTTCATTTCCCTCTTTAAGGTGGAATAATATTTAAATATGACCTTGGGTAATATCCTTGGGTAATCAAAATCCACATGTATGCCTTAATTGAGAATGAGTTCAGCAACCATAGGAGTATCAGGAATTCCAATATGTCCTGTATTAAAAATCTTTATCAACAATACTATGCTGTTCACCTAACCAAACCAGCACCACACCAACAAAAGCCTGCATCAGCATAAAGAAAATCTTCTTAGTGTTTTCAGCAGGGATAATGAATAAATGTTCTTGTTAATCAGAAATTCTGTTTATCAAATGTAGATCTGAAAATTAGTAAATCAACAGCAGGAACTTTCAAAAACATTAAGTGACACCCATAATATTTAATGGGGTCTGGTTATGTGGCGTGTGGCAGACAGAGAGTGAGGAAGACTCATTAAAGCCTGAGAAACATTGTTCCCTAAACACACTTGGGCTCTATCCTGTTAAGGCGATCAGGAAACACATTAAGGAATTAGGAACGGCTCCATGATCAACATTCTCAGAGTTTCAGGATGTTTTGAAAGGCATTCAATCTTTCTATTTTCCATCCTGGTCTACGTGCTGATAACATTTATATTCCTCTGGGGCACCTAAATCAGAGCAATGTCTTTGCCTCAGTTTTTTAATTACATATTATGTCATGGAAATGACATTTTAAACATTTTGGAATAAAAGCTTGTCCGGAAAATAGTAGGTCAGTCACAATTTGCGTTAAAACTGATATTAAGACATAAATTCACATGTTGGTTTTGCTAAATAATAACTTGCATATTACTAAAGATCTGTTTCCTGTGAATCTCAATGTCAGATTTGTAATGACATTTTGAGTCTGAATTAAGAGCAAGAATAATGTAGAAAAAACTATAAAGCAATTTGCGAAACGGTCATGTCTGACCTCTGAGGGTTCGATGAGTATTTTCACAGGTGGCATTACACACACAGACAGTTTTAGTTGTGAATAATGACAGCAATTTTAGGGGTTCACCTTTCAATTTTTCCAAACAATCGTTTATTTCTGAGCTATTAATCAATCAAGTTGTTAAACATGTCATGATATCAACCTACTTTGATGGCAGCTCTCACAATGAGTTCATGTTTCCATGTTCTGCTGAGAATATGTTGGCCAAACATGAAAAACTTTCGGCTTCATATAAAATAGTGTCTGAAGTCCCTGAAGCCACAAAAGACATGTTAATGATATTTTAGAGCCAATCAAGTGGAACAGCATATTTTATGGAACTGTGAACAAAAGCTGAACACAAGCTAATCAGACTGGTTGGAAAATCTAGCAAAATGAAAATCGCTCCATTTTTCTTCCCAAAATCCTCAGGGATTCATGTCGGAACACACAGGATGGAAAAGAATTCAAGATGTTGCACTGCAGGAAGCCGAGGTGAGAATCCTCACTCACATCAGGCAGTAAATTCACAAGTCATTATCACAGTATTTTCCTTGTCAACCTGTAGAAAAAGCATTTCTCCAGATTTCGCTACTCACACAGTCCATGGTCAAGGAAATTTAAGATTGAATAATTTATATTCTGTCTTCTTCTACATTACCTCATTTCATTTAATACTCATTTGATTTTCTCTTTTTTTCACAGAAATACAAAGAATAGCCCAGGTTATTAGCAGAATGCCCACGCTGCTCTTTTTCCATACAACTAACAGAAATAAGAACTGACCCTGTGAAGCTCCACAAAGGGCAAAATAACACTATACTGTCCAGAACACATTTGCTATATTTCTATTATTTTGCCTTCTTGTTTTTATTTATTTGCCATACAATAGCTTTGTGCAAAGAACAGACCAAAAAAAAAAAACTCAATGAAAAGCCCAAAAAACTCTCAAATTATCTTAATTAATTTAACAAAAATGAAAAAAAAAGAGAAACCTTTCAAAAAGGTTAGTAAATGATGACAGAACTTTTATTTGTTTTGTTTAACTATCCCTTTAAATAGTCTAACAATTTTGTGTCTGATTAATTTCTCAGCACAGACAAACTCACTGACTTCTAAAACAAAGGAACTAAGGACTTTCATCAGGAACTGTTCCTGGATGATAACACAATAAGAAAGGGAATAGTGTCCTTTCATATTAAGTTCCCCTTGACCAGAGGTCTGCTGCGCTGCAGTGGTGACAGCTCTGGCTGTAGGTTAGTCTGGGCACATTTTGAGATGAAGGACAGGGTTCCAGCTCTCTATAGGTTGTGGTACAGTAGTAAAGTACACATTCCAGCTCCTAATGAATACAGGGTGCTGAACACACAGGATGTATACAGTATAGGCTGACAGCAGCTTATCAAAGAGACTCCTGGCCACTTGCCCAACATCAACCCCAAACCCCATTTGGATTGGTATCTTTTTGGATTCAATTCAACAATGCATCGACCCTGTCACTGAATGAAAGTGCAAAGAATAAAAGTGAAGAACTGAAGGGCTTTTTTTTATAAAAAGCTCACAGTACAGTACATTATACAGTACAGTATTATCTGGACTAATTCACAAGAACAGAATTTCAATACCAAAACAGATTAAGCAAATGTAATGTGCATTCATTTGGAAAACTGCTCAACTTTACAGAATAATAGTTTGAAGATGCAATAAATAAGAATTATTTAAAAAGTATAAAATGCAAATTAGTTTTTTTATGGAAAACTTTATGTTCACCTTGGCAATATTAAACATAAAGAGAGACATTTTAAAATAATCTGTTCAGTGTTACTCAATTTGTCAACTGAAGCTTTTCGTCATATCTGGACCATAATGTTAATGTCTTTTATACATGGCCTCTTCTTTTTTCCCATCATCTGCTCTCCATACCATTCTGCTTTGTTCGTTTGGTTCGATTCATATAGGTTTAAAATGTTAATTAAAAAAAAAGTGTGCCATAATTCTGCATCAGATTTCCAATTGTGATGATGATAATAATATCTGAAATAAATGAAATAATAATTAATAAAATAATACTAAATAATTAATTATTTAAATAAATAATAATTATTACTATTATTTAAATACTTTTTAAAGTGTTGAGGTCAAGCTTTTAAGTAATATTCTCCAGGATTACCTTTAACAGGTTGTTGTACGAGTATGCTGTATAACGATTTCACAGTATTTAAAGGTGCTGCAAGAGAGTCCAACCATTTTGCAGCAAAAATGTAATGTCCCTGATATGTCACATAATAGAACATTTTATGACAGGTAAATAAATAAAAGGATTACAGCATCATTAACAAAACTGCTGCCCTAAGCCCTTCTAGACATGCAGCTCTCATTCTTGCTATTCTTAATACAAAAGCAAATAACTCTCCAACTGTCAGACAAGCCGTGACAAAACAACTGGAATTGTTAGAAAAAGCTGAAAATGTCATTCCTTTTAGTTGAGAGTGTTTGCTTTCTGTCAACTATGGCACTGACATCTCAAAATGTTCCATGACTACATGCCAGGTTCCGGACTCTTTAAATGACATGAAGAGGGTAATGCATCAGAGTACCAGTCTAACTAAAGTGATGACCAATTTTCAGCGGACATAACAAAATGATCTCAAACTACGATATACACAGACTAAAAATTGATGTTACATCACATGAAAAAGACTTCACTAAACTTGACAGGTCCGATAGGCACAGCTGTTTCAATGGAATAATGTAATAGAGCAATCTCAAAGCAGCATGGAAGACAGTGCCAAGAAAACCCAAAGAGCATCATTATCCACTCCGACTTTCCTTACAGAGTTAACAGGTCTGTTCCTGTCCACCAGCCACAAATCAACCGCACACTGAAATTCTGCCAAATGTTGCTTTAAGGGTGAATTTCTCACTAATCAAATCAGTGTTTTGAGAGCCGAATGACTGACGTCAGAAACGTCCAGGGGCGCCCACAGGATTCCGATCCATGCTAATCAAAAGGAAAAAAGAAGCGAGACCTACACCAGTTTGATGTTTATATTAAGAGGGACATTGGCACCAAATGGCAACACTAACTGTAACATACTAAACAACCTTAATGAAATGAGTTATCAGCACAATACTGACCTGTAAGCCATAAAAGAAGGCTAACCCTAATGCTACCGATTAACGTCAGCATGAAGTGCACTATTTATTTTCTAAAGACATGTTATAGATCTTTTTCTGAACAATTCATCCACATATACACTACCGCTCAAATGTTTGGGATCAGTAAGACTTGTAATGTTTTTTAAAGAAGTCTCTTAAGCTCATCATATTAAAATAGAAACCATTATTTTATATTGTAATAACATTTTGCATGATTTCAGTTTTTTTTCTGTATTTTTGATCAAATAAATGCAGCCTTGATGAGCATAAGAGACTTCTTTAAAAAAAAAAAAAAATACAAGTCTTACTGATCCCAAACTTTTAAACGGTAGTGTACATTTACTACTAAAGAATATTTTGATCTTGTAATTTTTAAGCAAAACATAATTAAAATTTAGAAAAAAATAAAATAAAAATAAAATAATAAAATTCACAGTATTCATAAAAAAGTATGGTCTCTGACATTGTTAAATGATGGTAGGCTATATGCTCTTTATAAGCCTCACCATGATCTTAAATTTATTGATAAAAAAAAATTCATTTGATTTCTAAATTTCCAGACAAGCACTACGCCTCTGGAGGAAATTAATAGAATACACCCTGAACCTTAATGATTTAGATATTACATTACAGAATACTTCTTGTGAAGTAGTGGTGTAGACAAGGTAACCTGTAAGGGCACATAAAATGACTTGTCTTTACTGAAGAAATTTAATATCAGCAAGGTTACATTTTAGTGTGGTTATACTACTTGGGTATTAAAAGTAAAGTCTTCTTTTTTCATTTTTTGTTAAACAGAAGAAAGAAAGTCATACAGGTTTGGAATGACAGGAGGGTGAGTAAATGATGAGAGAATATTTTTTTTGGGTGAACTATCCGCTTGTTAGGAGAAATTATAATTACCCTTAACGTTATGGAAAACAACTGAAAGTGCAACAAATCTATCGAAATCTGAACCTTTAATTCCATACAATGGAAGCTTTTCTTCGCATTTACAGTCCATCATTCTCTCATTTAGTTTAAAAACATAAAGCTAACTGAAAGCATGTGCAGATTTTACTAAGGCACAGGTTGAGCTCTCTACTTCTTGGCTACTGATGTGATGTGATAAGGGTAACACTTTCCAGATTAGGTCTAGTCTCCATGGCTGTAACCCAGACAGCCAGCCTGCATTTTCCTTACAGTACAGTAATGCAATGGCCTCCAGACAAATAATCAGTCAAGTTTAAGGGGATTTTTTTACCCTAGCTGCTCACCAGACTCATGGTTATCAATCAGGGACAGCATTAATTGTGCCTGCTACTATAGCTGCCTGTCTGAAGCTGCCACAGAGACAGACGCACCAGATATTTGATTTACAGTCAAAATGAGAAGAAAGGATTGTGTTCAGAGCAAACAGACCGTATCCTTGCATTTGACAGCCAACCGTCTATTATCACTGTGACATCATGCACACAGCTGATGTTCTCACTGTAATGATGGAGTAAGGACATGACTGGCTAACACTGGCTGAGAGTGTATTAAAATACAGTAAAAGATGTTTGAGGAAAAACGTGTTCAGAACAATATTGTGTATGTCCTTTTTTCTTTGTCTATGGATAGGATTAATCAATCCCACTTGTCTAATCTTTCTATATGTACTAACTATCTATATGTACACTACTGGGTTGAGAAAGTGGGTTGGTTTTTTAAAGAAATTCCTAGTTTTATTCAGCAAGTATGCATTAAATTGATCAAAAGTGACAGTAAACACATTTCTAATGTTACAAAAGATTTCTGTTTCAAATGAATGCTGTTCTCTTGAACTTTCTATTCAAGTAATCCTGTAAAAAACTGAGTATATCACAGTTTCCACTAAAATATTAAGCAGCTGTTTTCAACATTGATAATAATAAGAAATGTTACTTGAGCACCAAATCTGCATATTAGAATAATTGCTGAAGGATTATGTGACACTGAAGGCTGGCGTAATAGCTGCTTAAAATTTAGCTTTGCAATTACATGAATAAATGATATTTTGAAATATACTGAAATTGAAAATAGTTATTTGAAATTTTTTATTTATATTTATTTATAATATTTTAATTGACCTCTTGTTGAAGGTCCTTGCCAAGAAGTTCTAAAACGGCAATATACATTATTATCTGCCCATAGACAAAACACTGTTACTGTACCACAATCAGACGGGGCTTTTAAAAACACATCTGCATTTTGCACATTCTGAAAGTTAGACTTGATCAGAGTCGTACAGATGATCAAATAAAAGCAAGATGTGCTCCAAATTTCCAGTAAAACTAGAACATTTTCCAAAAACTACAATATAGAAACCTGACCATTCTCAAACCTATATCTGAACTCTTCAATTATGTAATTTAGGGCTTTAACAAACAGGAACATCTCTGTATAAATCTAATGGCTCTGTCTCAGTATCTTGAAAATATGTTGATGGCAACTGAGCTGTGAGTAAATTTTATGAAGCCCAATTGAAAACCAACAAATTTACTGGATAAATGAACACAAGCTCATGAATGGCACATCTTATTAAAGGTTGTAAAACATGCTACTGCACTGATAACATAATGGGTTCTGCAGACTCGCTCTAATAATCCCCAGATTATCCACAATGTTCTCCAACCACTGAGAAGACAGACCCTATTCAATGGGACAGGTGGCTGAAACAGGGCCCATGAGAAACTGCTGTAACATTACCTCAATTAGAAAACCCAAATCAGTTTCTTTTAACATATGGACGTTTTTAAGCATAAATTGTGACATGGTGGTATAAGACTGTGGAACAGATTTCTGGAAAAATGTAAAGAACTTGAATGTGGTTATGGCTTTTCACTAAGAAATATGTTCAACAACTGTTGACAGGACATTCTATGAGCTTTACCATCAGAGTGTACAAACTGCAAACACATTAGGCTATTTGAATTGTTTGTAGCTTGAAATAGTCTGGAATTGTTTTAGCTTTTCATTGGCTGGCTAAGCTCATGCTTCAACACGACAAAAAGGTAATGTACAATTAGAGAATATGCCAACATTTATATGCGTTACTACACCGCCACCTCGGGATAATATGGTAACACAACTGCACCAGAGAATGAAAAAATTCAATAAGTTACTAAAATCATAAAAAAAAATTGCCATAGCACTTGCAAGGACTGACTGTATTACTATCTGTAACTAGTATTATAAGAGCATCTTTTGCAGTATGCGCATAAATGACCACGAATTAAGAAAATACTTCTTAATCACCTGGATGTTAACTTTAGGCTGTTAAACAGTTAAGAAAAAGTAGCCTAAGCGTGCCAGTTTGTGAGGTAAATGCCCTTTTAATCCCATTTTTATCTATTTCTTTTTAATTAAACAACGTAAACTAGTTATATAATATTACACTGAATGCTAATTGTTTTGTTTACACTACACGCGAGCGTCGGCAGGTGAAGTGTTTCCGCTCTGTTCTTACCTGAGTCCGGAGCGCCAGATCCTATTTCCGAGATGTCTGCATGGAAAGCTTTAACCAGTGCACACAATGATAAAATTAACCACATCTTTGAAAAGCAGTGTTCCTCCAGTGCTAGCAACAGTTAACACTCAAATGGTAGTAAAATGATGAAAATGTTGGGGTTGGGGGAAAATCATGAATATAAATTATAGCCTAAAAGCTGATGTGTCTATGGTGTTGGAAAGTTTACAGAAGTATTGGGCGAGATATCTGTTATCAGTCTACTTCTAGAAGTCTTGCCCTGCAAGTGCACAATTCCCAATCATCCCGTTCAAGCCCGCCCACATTACACGAACCAGCCAATCAGATCCCAGTAAGCCTCCAGACAGGTGGGACCCTGATTCACCTCGCCACTCCTGTACAGTTCCATGCTTTGATCAATCTGTAACATCATCAATCAAAAAGAAAATACACTATACTGCTGCAGATCTCATGTATTTCCCCCCTTTAAGAAGAAAATGTGTATTAAAAATGTAATACATGCAGGTTTTCATGACAACGTAAGCCTTCAATAAACCACAGATCTCTATTATTTGAGTTCATTTTTTAATTCAAGGACTTCGCTTAATACAAAATGTTATAGTAGAAACAACTGCAGATTTCAAAGTCTGGCCATGGAACAGAAATCAGGCAACAAACAAGTCAATAGCAGAAATCAAATAAAGGATGTGCCAGCTCTTATGCATGGCCGGAGCTGTCAACATATCAATACTTTTTCCTTTATTTATAAATGGTACAACAATTCTTTTTTTTTTTATTTCAACAAATCCCCTAATTCATATCAAAGGTCATTTAAAAAATCAAACCAAAAAAGAATACATTGTATCAAAAAGTATGACGATAACCCATGGGTATTTCAACATGCACATACATTTTAAGACCATGCAAACATTAATCTTTTTGGAAACAGCCACATTTAAGCTTGGTTGATGTACAGGGGAAAAGAGCATTTCAGATTTGGGCAATAAATTATGAAAGGTTTGATAGATGAATATGATGTTTTCCCAAATCATAGAGAAGCTGAAGAAATGGGTTTATTGACAGAACTCCAGTTTTGAGCCAACATGCCGAAGGACATCAATAGATGTGCTGGGAGTGCAAAGATTTGTTCCATAGTTACACGTGAACAATGCAACAACTCATAACAATATCAGCAAAATGTCAGCACATCCTTTAACCTCACTCTCACAGAGCATGTAGAAAAATAGCAGTTGTTCAGACTATAGATCTGGAACAACATTTTTCCTTTTTTCCCCTGACAAACTGGACATCTCTGATGCATGCACATACAGAAACTTGCAATTTGTTTTAATATATATATATTTTTTGCTGATTTCTGCTTTTTTTTTAATCATTGTGCCTTTATGCTTTATTGTTTTTATTAAAAAAAAAAAAAAAAAAAAATTTGGTCACTATCATGCTAAAGCCTGAATCTGGATTTCCCAGCAGGTAAAGCTACAAAATTAATGAAGTATATTTTTCAAAGTGTCATCTCGTTGCATAGACCTACATAAAGAAAATATATGTTTAAACAAAAGAAAAGGAAAGAACATTCACTGTCAGCATAGTCCTGACACATCAGTGGCCAAGAATCACCTGATTACCCAAACACTTCTCCAAGCATCTAATGTATTCATGTATGTCAATGCAGAACTCGTTAAATAATCCTGGACCGTACAGTGTCCCGATACAGAGGCTTTTTTCTGTTCTTTCAGACTGCCTCACCCTCTGAATTCAGGTGGCTCAATATTCCTCTCACATTACCAGCATGATAAAAAGGAGCCGGCCATATTTCTATACAGCCAGCAGCTGGGGAATGGCGGCAGAATAAAAGCTGTGAGTGTGTATGTGTATGTGTGTCTGGGGGTGCTTGGAGGAGTGCCATGAGGGAGAAAGTTTAACCTTAACACAGATCAGCCTACTGTACCAGTGCCAGGACCCCGACTCAATGCAACACAACACGTGCTCACATCAGGAAACCTGCTACACGAGCAAAGCATGCTCCTTTGTGACAGTTCCTCGGTTCTCAGTCCTTGCATATAACCATAAAAGATCAAACAGAGAAGGCAAATAGCAATGCACTCTGAGCATCTTCATCAGGACAGGAAATATACACCATAAATATTGGTTTCTTAACTATGGTCAATCAAGAATTGAAGACTTTTTTAACATGCAATTTTACAACTGTGGTTATAAAGTCCCCGTCAGGACAAATACACAACTACTGCAGTTTTTTAATAGGTACTCCATACTAATATATGCTTTTGGTGACGGAATTTTTCAATATTCCACTCAGTACTAAAATTGTACAAAAAAGGAGACAAGAATTTAAAAAACAAAACAATCATACTGTCATTTCCATTCAAAAACCTAATGTGAATTCAAAGGTACTGAATCTTCTGAATTAAGGCCTGCGATCGTAACACCTTGTAGTTCCATTTAACCCTTAGAGCTTGTTCAGTTCACTCTCTCAAGTGTGGATGCACTAAAAAAAGGCTGAGGTTGCATCACTACTACAATATATTCAAAAGGTTAGGCACTTTGTAAATAACATCTGGAGCAGTCAAGAAGAATCGTTAGACCTGACAGTATGATGAAGCCGTAAGCGATTTACGTAAAACCGTTCGTCTTTACAATACAAAAAAGCACATAATGAATAGATAAAATATCCACAATTTGATATAAAACAAAGTACAATATGGTTGTCAAAGGTTTCACACATAGTGATATGTGTGAGGAATGGTCATCAGCAGCATAATGAACAATCTGCTTTCGCAACAGTGTGAAATAACGTTTAATTCTCTTAGACGGAGATGGGGGGCACTGATATTGTGCGTTTCCCCAAATAAAATGATACAAGGTACATCTATAATGACAAGATAACATTTTCATGGGAATATTTGCATTTGGGGTGCGTCTCAGAGGCTGGCTTTGAGGGAAACTGGCCAGATGCCCATTGTGGTCTACATTTGAAGCAGTGGGTCAGTCTTTTCCCAGGTTACACAAGCACATTTTGGCATTTGTTACCCTTAAAAAGGCAAAGATTAAGAGAAAGCCCATGTGTTTGCACATAAACTGTTAATCTTGTGTGTTTTTAAAGAGACCACACCCACCAAACCATTTTGCCTGACTGAAATACATCCAAATTGGGTGAATTTGATCCTTTTTATACCACATCTGCTGCTTTGTAAGTGTACATGTATGTTTTATCCTTTGGACATTGAAAAACAAATACATGTATTACTGCATTTACCACCACCCGCAAAATAAGAGATGATAAAACTCATCATGATTCGAAAAACAAAAACATCATCTGTATGTGTGTGTGTAAATTAAAGCCATGCTAGCACCAGTCGTCCACCTCTTCCTCTGGGTAGTACTGCCGTGCCCGTCCTCTGCTGGCACCGGGGCCCGTGGTAAAGTGGTATCCATTGGGAACCCAGCGGAACTGCTGTTGGGGAGGTGGGGGAATCGCCACGATCGGCATCCCTACAGTCTGGGGAGAACGGCCCATCTGAGGGCTCAGATCCTCTTGGAAGACAGCGTAGGCTTCGGGTTGGAGGACGGCAGGGTGGTCCGGGGGCCCAAGGAAGGGTTCTGAGTAAATGCGACTGACGGGGGCCGGCGAGCTGGAGATGGAGCCGCTGTGTAAGAGGGCGTTGTGCTCGGACAGACCGCGGCTCAGCCTGCCGGGACTCGGGGGAAGCAAGCTGGCCTGTGTGCCCAGAAACTGCACAGGGGAGGAGTTGGCAGTCCTGTAGGCCACAGAGGGACGAGGAGTAAGGGGGGTCTGGGGCAGCTGTCTGCGCCCATGGCTTGGAGTGCTCGCCCCTGAGGTCAACAACACCGGGCTCCCCTTAGCCCACCCACTGCCCTAGATGAAAATTCAACAAGCAAATCAAAACAATAAAATGGTGAGGGGGAAATGCCCAAAAGGTTAGATAAGGACCAGGGGCCAAAGAAGGGCGGAAGGAAAGGAGAAGTAACATGTTGGACAAGACAGCAGAAAAAGATGGAAGATGAATAGGACAAAAATGAAAAAAAAAGAAGAGAGTGAAAATGACAGTGAAGACAAAGAAAGAAAAGACGGACAAATGCACAGAGAAATGGTGTGGAAGAAGAGTGGAAAGAAAAGTGAAAGCCTATGAGTGGTTGCACTACAGCCATAGAGAAGAGAAACATTTTAATTTATCATGTTTATATCACAAAATGTAAAACACTTTAGAAGAAAAAAATCCTATAATATCTCAATATCTTCATGGCTTGAGTAGGAATGGTTATCACTTTACAGCATTTCTGTGACTGGTGGCCTGAGAGCTTTAAAATCCAACAGCAGCCTGTGCAGAAGAGTCTAACTGTACTATAGCTACATTCTCTGCTTTACCATCTGAAAAATATGTAATGGCAAAACTGACTTTAAACAGCTAAAATCCCTGAAATGCAACTAATATGATTCTAAACATACAAATTAGTTGTCATCAGACAAGGTAAGCAATGCAATGTTGATTTTTTTTTTCATTAAAAAGGTATAAAAGCTAACTGACCTAAGATCCCCTTTAAATGTCACTTTTATCAGTCTAATACTCACAATCCACCTTGTGGATGTGGCTATTTTTACCACTTCCAATTATTTTAGTTGCACAAAACAGTCTGTTATATGGTAATGACAGAAGTTAAAAGATTGCATAGAACTTTCCATCATTCCATGTTAGTATCTTGTTAATGTACAATATAAGTCTTATATATGTGTTTCAAAACAGTGTGTATTTTAAAAATCTCTTGCCCTCTCTTCCATTGTAAGTGTATTGCTTTTTTCTTATATTGAGGGACACAGATGCTGACCATAGAGCGTAACTTGTGTTTAAATCAGAACATTATCTTTATTACTGTATAATGCATCTTGGCACTTACCACAGATTTCAACATTCATAATTATTTAATTTTTATCTTGTCTCAAATCCCTAACATGTTTTTTATTAGATCGAAATCAACAGATCTTTTTATTTATTCCTAAACATTTTTCAGTCTCTAACCTCTGACCTAGCCTATTTTAACACATGTCCCTGTCCTGTCTTGACAACCCCATCCCACCTGCTTGTTGAGACTGGCCTCCTGGGCCTCGCTAGGCGAAGTGGCACAGCTTGCCATGGCAGACTTGCTGGGACAGTGTTCCTGACTGCCGTAGCGATCACATGAGTAATACCGCTGCTTCTCCGCTGAAGACGAATGATGCTTCCTCTCGTGGGAACGACCTCGGTCATGTGACCTCTCCTCTACAAGGTCAGCGGCTGTGCCTGAGAACCAACGAAAAATATGAGGGAAAAAAAGACAATGCACTGCAACAAAACATGCACTGCAACAAAAGTGTTTCCTTAATCAGTACTTTTATCTAGATAAAAGTAGTTAATTTTACTTGAAAAGCTAAATTGTGATTGGAGATTTTAAATTATTATTACTATTATTAAATTACTTTCTTTTTGTTGTTGTTTTAACTACAAAACTGCTTAAACAAGAAAAAAAGGATGCTTAAAGAAAAAAAAAAATTTGCCAAATGAGGTCAAAAAATAAAACTTTATTCAAAGAAATTAAAATAAGTCTTAATAATGTGGAAAGCAGAATACAATGCAATATCTGCTCATATTTTCTTAAAAAAAAAAAAAAAAAAAACTTAGTGAGAACTTAAAGACTTCCTTAAAGGGTTAGTTCACCCAAAAATGAAAATAGCTTGTGTTTTACTCACCCTCGAATATCCTAGGTGTATGTGACTTTCTTCTTTCAGACGAATCCAATCGGAGTTATATTAAAAATTGTCCTGGCCCCTCCAAGCCTTTCAATGCGCCTCTGAGAAATGCAGGAGCAAAGGAAACAAAGTTTCCTTACTTTAGCAAAGGAAAACCAGTCTCGTCTTGGCTTATATCGAAATCCTCTGACATTTTTCTTTACAAATCCTCGTTTTGTGCTTCTAATCCGTGAACGACGTTTTGTTTTGTCTCCGCGTTCATCCATACTCACGCAACGCCGACGTCTTACGTCATCCGCCGGAACGGCTTCCGCGTATGACAGTCAGCGGAAGTGAGAAAAAAGTGTTTATTACATTTGAAATATGGATATTTATCTTGAAAAAAAATGCATGGATTTGCTACAGGAGCCCTTTATTCACCCACTGGAGCCGTGTGAGGGACTTTTTATTATGGATGCGAGCACTTTATTTCACGTCTTTGAACTGTTGACAACCAACACCCACTTATCCCCCATTGAAAGGCTTGGAGGGGCCAGGACAATTTTTAATATAACTCAGATTGGATTCGTCTGAAAGAAGAAAGTTACATACACCTAGGTTGCTTTGAGGGTGAGTAAAACACAGGCTAATTTTCATTTTTGGGTAAACTAACCCTTTAACAACTGAGAAAAAAATCGTATTTTAAATTCAAGTACAATTATCTGTGCCAAACTTAAGAAAAGGTCAGGATTTTTTGACCCCTTCCTGCTTTTTTTTTTTAAGAAACTTGAAGGAAAAATAAAACAAAACCAACAGGATTTCTTGAGCTATTGAGCCCTGCTGTGGCAGATCCATCTCCTCTGGATTTTCAGACTCCAGTCAAAAACCTGACTGCCTGAATTTTTCTTCCATGTTCTCAATTGGCCTGCTGAGAGGTAACCATAAATTATCAGGTCATGGGTCAGCATGTCTGTCAGTCCCTTTTATCTGGCTAATAGAGGCCAGCTGCGGCCGGACGCTCTCACACCAGGCCCTGCTTCTGCACTTCACCAATCCTCAACACAACCGAATCCCATCTGGGTTTAGAATCAGTTGCAACTGATGCAACTAAAAATCCCCAGAGAAATCCGTGGATGAAAACATTGTGCTACATCACATCATGCATCTAGTTTTGATTTGTATTTTACAGGGATCTTATGAAAGTGTATTGACCTGTAGCTTTGTGCTGGCCAGTGGGCGACCTGTCCAGAGATCTCTGTTTCTTGTCTCTGTCCCTACGATTATGGCATCGGTGATGATGGTGATGGTGGTGATGTCGTTCTTGAACAGGTTTCACCAAAGTGTAGTCATTCAGATTCACCTCCTGAGGGCGCTGTGGTGCAAAAGTGGATGCGGAGCGTCTCATGGGGGAATCGGGAATGGGCTGAGAAAGAAAACAAGGTGGTGGTTACATGAAGTCAGATGAATGCTTTTGGACATTGTTATCTTGGAATATTACAAGGAATGCTGTTCTGAAACTGCCTGTAATAACATTGTCTTCCCTCCATTTTATCTCAGATGCATCAAAACTGGGATGAACTCCAAACCACACTGACGATCTAAGGGATCATTATGGTATCAAAGTATTAGAGGCAATGTAACACCTGTAACAGCTGGGCTAATCCCGTTTGAGGAAATACTCATTTTGGACTTAGACCCTCAATTTATGCTCCCATCGACAGGTGCATTTTAACGGTGTGCTTCTTAATCTGTCTGAAATGATCAAAGGTCACTGGCCCTAGAGTCACAGTACTAGACCTCCTTTGATTTCATGTTTTGCAGTGCAACAGGCTGCTAATCCTCAGATTCCTACTGACACTGAGGACAAACAGACCTGGGACTTACTGTATCCAATAAAAACATAACAAAGTTCAGCTTAGATCAGTGGTTCACAACATTGTTGACTCCAAGGCTTGTTTTGTATTATTTCAAAAAATGTTAAATAATTTTGAGACCCCCTTAGAAGTTTGCTGAGGCCCCCTGTTTAAGAACCACTGATGTAGATTCTTATGTCAAGCCTAGAATATATTATTAGAAAACTGAATACAAAAAGTTGATCATACTTCCAGTAAAGTCCCAGGAGAATGACGGGAATGACTCCTCTGATGAAGCATGTCAGTGGACAAAATGGAAGTGAAGGGCAGGGAAGCATGGAAAGAGGGGAAAAAAAATTCATGAAAATATGCTGTAAGGAAACACATTAAAAGTCATCATGCAGAATAGACAGTATTTTTTGCAATTTTGTATAGTTAGACTAGCGGTGCAGAAATTACACACTTCACATTTAACAATGCAAACCCACTTGTAAAAAAAAGCCAAAGCCAAATGATAGTTCTGAAAGCTGAAAAAAAAAATAGGTTGTATTTTTTCATTAACTTATTTTATTTGTCGTCTGTTGCTGTAATGCAACTTAAGCTTCCCTCTGAGAATCTATATCATCGTTTATCATCCATCCTCCTATCCATCCGTGACAGACACAAGTCATTCCTTAAAAAGCACACTTGTCAATCATATTGTCTTCGCAGATTTTCCCCATATCATAGTTTTGCAGAGTTTCTGGGTTGTGGTTTCAATGAATCTGCATTTGAGGCTGTTATTTGGCTTTTTTCTTTTCATCTGTCAAGCAGAAGGACTGGAGATGGCCAGGTGCCAGTGGTGAAGGGATTTCCCCCTCAAAAAATCAGAGGGATTTGGTCATATTAGCAGGTGCTGAAACATTACATTCAGCATCTAATGTCTCTTATCTGTTAGTCCAGCACTTTAAAGAGATTTGGTTTTGGATGGAAATCAAATTTGGGAGTGAAATAGAGGCACTCAGTGAGCCTGAGCAGCCCATTAGCACTAGAGAGGTGTGGTATAGGTGTGATTTAATAGGACGAATATCCTGATGAGTCTTAATGGACGGATTGTCTTTTGCAGAATCCAAATGGAATGTGAATTTCATAGTCAGATGATTTTAGATTTATTTTTCCAATGATTCCGTCATTCTCACATACTATAACATTAAGCAAACTAAATGTTAAGATCGCAAAACAACACAATCCATTAGTAAAACACATTAGCCTTTTAGCCAGTTCGGTGCAAATTACATTTAAAATAAAAACAGAAGAATGCCATCCAGTATTCAAACCAATATTGATTTTTAAATCCATCTCAAAGTAACCATAAAAGTAATCTCAGCCTCTTTCTTGAGAGTCTGCTTATTCTGATTGTGAGCTTCAGTTCACTTCCTCTTAGCCAGCACAAGCTGAAAACTGATCCAGGGTGCAGACCTGGCAACCTACCAAAGACTAATTGTATTATGTTTTACTTCCCCTGTGCCCTGAAATAGGACAAATGCCCTTTTCTCTTATAGGGAACTCCCGCTGCGTCCTCTATTGGACACTATGTGGACTGCCACCAGCAGGGCTGGTGTCTGAAGCATGTGTGAAACAACTCCAATTCCATTGGCCCACGTAGCCCATGACGTCACAGGCGGGCACCTGTCATGGGTTTGACAGTGCGTGTGAAGGCGTTGTGCGGAAAACCAAGGCAAGTGAACATTTTAGAAAGTGTGTGCCTCCATGCCCTAGATTTTTGACACCCGAGGACACACACGATCTATGTGTTATGTGTCTTGGTGAGGAACACACGTGTTCGGTGCTCGAGGGCTCTGAATGCACTCATTGTGACAAGTTTCCAATGAGAAAGCTCCGTTCACATTTGTCCCTCTTCTCGAGGGATAAGGGACAAGCGTCTGCATCTCGTGGTTCGGGTCCCACTGCTGCCGAGGCACAGTGTAGACTCAGATCGTGGGGTTCGCTGCAGAGAGGTTTGAGAAGGGCTACTGAGAGCAGAGGTAAAGCTTTGCCTTTTACTCAAGATTGTAGACAGCATTTGCATGAGCGTGTTCACCTCTCGAGGGAGTTGAACAGACTCAATGGAATGCATTCACGGCAGTTTCTGTTCTCACCTGATTCTTGAGGGAATCTAGTGTTTGAATAGAGTGTGTTTGGCTCTCGGGGGAGCTAAATGCATGCTGCGTGATGGGATCATGCTGAGAAATGCCTTGTATGCTTGATTCTCTTTTGAGGAATGAGAATTGAGCGCCTACTACCCATGGTTCGGGTCCCACGGCTGCCGAGGCAGCTAGGCAGACCAATCACGAGGGTTGCGGGTGGGGCATGGAAGGATT
>NW_015541069.1:291219-302564 GCF_001515605.1 Sinocyclocheilus anshuiensis | reverse complement strand
TTATATTTAAATACATTTTTCCACACAGTATTTTGTATTTTTATTTTAAATACATTTTGATGTATTTGTGCCCATCTTTGATTGTAGGTGGGGCATGGAAGGAATCTGACAGGAAGTGCTTTCCCTTTCAGGAGTTCCTTTCATTCTGTTCTCTCCCGAGGGATAGTATTCAGCATTCGCACAAGCATCTCCGGCTCTCGAGGCGCTCGGCAAGATCCAGATACTCTTTCTCTTGGGTCATCTGATCCCGCGGATAGTGCTACACTAGGCTCATCTGGTGGTTGGCGATGGAGATGAGAGTGTGAGCACTGAATCTCCACCAACCTATCGCCAGTTCCGCATACGGGGAATGTTTGACGTAATGGCGTTTGATGTAAGAGGCTTGATTTAGTCTGGAAGCCCACCCGTGGCAGATTAGACAAGCACTTTCTGGCCGGTCATGAACTCTCCTCCCCCAGGAGTCTCCCCTTTCATCCTGACCTCCACACGGAGTTAGTGAGATTGTGGGACAAGCCATATTCAACTCGGCGCGGTCCACTGCCTTACAGGAAGTTCATTCTCCACTGACCCAAGTCTTCCTCTAAAACCTCTGAGGGGTCTGGTCCATCCCGATCTGAGGATCCTAGGCAGGATCAGAAGAGGCCACTCGTGCCCATCCTCTCTCTAGGAGTTAGGCGTAGAGGCAGGAGAGCGCTTAGAGACACTGCTTTCATTGGGCCCTGAGGCCGGACTAATGTTGTTCTTATGTGTTTCGCTTGTTGGCAAACCATTGACTGAAGGTGCAGTCTCTCCCTTGTGATGAAGGCTTTTTTCAAGCACTCTGTGGTAGGGCTGGGTAAAAAAATACAGATATCTCGATATTAATCGATTATCATTTTTACGGAACGATACCGATTATTAAATCCCAAGAATCGATTAGTCTAGCCTGTTTTCATTTAATGGACGGAATGTTGAAGGGCACTTCCCATCCAATATATTGCAATAAGCATTGTACTTTGGTACATCACAATAAGCATTGTGCTTTGGTGCTTTTATTATGAAACAAAGTCTCAGATTTCAAATTATGTCCATTGTATTGTAGTATTCAAACAATAAATGCCGTTTTGTCGCTGTTTAATGTGGAGTGACAGATCGCTGTAGCGCTTCAGTTCAACAGATGCAGCAGCGCGAGGCGCACGTGAACTAATAATCTCATCCACATTAATACCAGTTTCGGCACAAAATAAACATGACTAAACATCCGAAGGTAAGTTAAAAGAAAGGGTACAACTTTACAAGCCGTATCCTCTCATGTAATCGCTCAATCAGTGTTTCAGCTGCGCAAATACGCCAATATAACGGTTTGTAAACAATTTCACGCAACGTCACATTTACCTCAGAAAAAACATATTTGGTGACCATAAACTCATTAGTCAGATAGAAAAATAAACTGTAGAGAGGGGCATTTTGCTAAATATATGCACCATATAACATATTCATTATAAATTGTACTGTTCTTCAATGTTTAATTTATGTTTGAATAAATCCATCAAGTTTTTATGAAAGCCACCATTATGTTTATATTTTTTTTAAAAACTAATTGAAGTAGAAATATTCATATGTAATTGTAACTTTATTATTAGTGTAATTTTACCAAATCAGTCAATTTTAACCTTCAATATTACTGTAATGTAGTACCAATTGACTCTCATGTATATTTTACAGCATTAGTTGAGAGATCTTTTTTCCTTGAAAAAAAATAGGCATGTACTGTACCTGATATATATCCAAAAGAATCGATATTGAATCGAATCGAATCGAATCGAATCGCAAGCTTGTGAATGAGAATCGAATCGAATCGTGAAATTTGTGTCAAAACCCAGCCCAACTCTGTGGTCGGGCTGCCCCACTTATCAGGGTTTTTCAAGTAGGTAGTTCCCTGAGCCTCTTCTAGCCATCTCCCCTTGGGGTTTTTGATAGATGGTCTACTTCCTTTATCCCTTAAGCTTAGTCAGGTAGTAGGGGTGGGCTGCCCCCACCCTTTCTACGGGGTTTATAAGTGGGCAATCCCTCTGGGCTCTGCATGCTGCTTTTTCTGAGGATAGCTGTGTTCTTAGCTTGGTTAATGGGATGTCCCTCCTATTGGCTGGGTTCCCCATTTTTTAACAGTTATGTTAGTGGCCCCAGGCGTCAGTGGCTTGCTCCCTTTCTGAGGGAAGGTACGGTGTATGTCTGTCACTTCTCTTGGTGCTCTGAACAGGCATGTGCCGTGGCATGGCTGAGTGGGCATTCCGTTCCTCATAGTGTCTGCTAGAGGACTCAGATTGCGCATGTAACCATGGTTCCCCGAGAGGGAACAAGATGCTGCGTCCCCCCCCCGTGCCTAGGGCTTGTCTGTTTTTACGTCTCCTTTAGACAACCAAGTTGGTGACATGTTCAGCAGCCGCCCTCTTATGCTTCTGGGTGCCCACCTGTGACGTCACGGGCTACGTGGGCCAATGGGATTGGAGTTGTTTCACACGTGCTTCAAACACCGGTCCTGCTGGCAGCAGTCCCCATAGTGTCTGATAGAGGACGCAGCATCTCATTCCCTCTTGGGGAACCATGGTTACATGTGTAACCAGAGACGAATTTCATTAGACTTGGCATGTAAAAACAATGCAACAATATATCAACATGTGCAATGTTCTCTTCAGAAAACAGAAGTAAGAATAAATATTCAACTGTTCACCTTATTTTTTAAATAATAACGTGTGTGGCCATTTGTAACTTGAAAGTGCAAGGCTTCCAGTGTCATCTGTTTCCAGTTATTTGAGCAAAAACAGCTCGTTATGATGCTTGATATTGCAAACAGGTTTTTTTTTATCATAGCATTTTAATGTATTGTCATAATTATAAACACACTGGTTGGTAGCGCAAATAGTTTTACCATTTACTGCACTTAGTTATTCTTCTAGTTATTTACCTATAGTGGATGAATCTGAAGTTGTATTGACTGACTTGCATATATTTTTATATATATGTGTAGAATTTTTCACAGAAAAGTTTGACTGCAGAACATTGTTCCAATAGAATACCTGCATCTCTGCGTTGAGTTTTGGCATGGATACTGCACGTCCTTGGCCTTCAAAGCCGCCAGAGGTCACTGTGTTGGCACTGTTCTCCATCTTCCTCATTTCTACTGATTCCTATTAAAAACACACAATAAGAGATTAAATACACATAAGGGGTGTCCAAACTCGGTCCTGGAGGGCCACTGTCTTAGTTTAGACAGTGGAGTTTAGCTCCAACTTTCCTCAACACACCTGCCTGAAAGTGTCTAGTATGCCTAGTAATACCTTGATTAGCTGGTTCAGGTGTGTTTAATTGGGGATGGAGCTAAACTCTGAAGGACATTGGCTCTCCGGGACCGAGTTTGGACACCCCTGCATTAAAGAAAGACACTGTTGCTGCGTCCAAAAGCTCTAAAATGCTGCCTTTGGAGGACGCATTCCAAGGTAGGATGGCATCAAGGCATGTCCGAATTCAAAGTTAGCTTCACTTCCTGTATCATTCCAGATGATACCTTCATCTGATCGATTTTTAAAGGCAGCATACTGTAGATGTATACTTCGCTGCCTTTGATATCCACAATCCTGCGCGTTCCATTCCGTGATGGTTGAGCTAAAAAATAAAATTGGTGTCTGAAAGTTGAGTTTGGTGGTCAGTTTGTGTAAATGTATATTTCTGACTAACTTTTTGCACATTTGATGTTAGTTCTAGCGAGAAATCATTAAAGTAATTAAATATTCGTTTAGTTATCACCAAAACTCAATCTATTTTGTTGTAGATCATGAAACTGTTATGCTGCCTCAGAAGCCTGTCTGAAATCAGTTTCATGAGGTGCCTTCGTGCAAAAACGCTGCCTGCAAAGTCATTGCTTGATAAAGTAGCAAGTCAGCTGCCTAGGCTTTCAGACGCAGCCCGTGTGTGTCAGAGAGAGTCTGCATTTTTATTTACAGCACCTGGGCAGTGTTCGCATTTGAGGCATCCTCTGATTGACCTCTGGACATTGGCTGCCGTTTAGACCGTTGCACTTCCTTGGACTTCTCTGAGGCCCAGGATGAAGATCCTTTTATTGTGTTGTCAAGACTGGGCATGAAATTTAACAAAATGTATTAGAGTAGATACACTTGTCATGGCAAAGAGATTCATTCAAGTGTGTACTGAATATGAATGCAGCAGGGATTTTGTGCTCACTGTGTGCGTCCGTTGTTGAGCATGGTGGAGCTGGGTCTGGTCTGAGCTTGAAACTCTGAGGCTGAATCTACACTGTTCATGGCCTGATCTTGCATGTGGGTTAGTGGGAGAATAGGCTCTAAAAGAGCACTGACTTTATTCTTCAAACAGAGAGAATCAAAACACATATTCACTACCAGTTGGTAGATTCATTTGATTTTTTATGATCCTTCATAAAACGATGTAAAGGCTTTCATTTGAAATTAGTATAGGCAAATTTATCACATTTTATGTTATTACATATTATTACATACATTTTTCTTTACAAAACCTCTACATAAATAGTTTAGACAAGATTTAATGGTTTTCTATTTTCACAAAATAATTTTCATTGTACATCTATTTGTTATTGTGCAAAAATGTGCAAAATAGCACAACAATTTGACTAGTAGTGTAAGTATATACTGTATATGTATCACCTGAGATCCAAGTCCTGCCTGTTCTCTCTGCTGCTGTTGCTGCATTTGAAGTCTTTTGGCTCTGTTTTGCTTGTAATAGTCAAAAATCATAAGAGCCGCATATACCTTCCCCACTGTAAGCTCATTGGCTGCAAAGAGACAAATGCACCTTAGTTATGTGTTGTTTGGATGTTCCACTGGTGACCACTAGATGTCGCTGTGTATTGTGTTTGGAGATGTTTGCACATGTGAAAATACTTTGAGTTCTGTTAAGATCAGAGGTGTCAAACTCAGTTCCTGGAGGGCCACAGCTCTGCAGAGTTTAGTTCCAAACCTGCTCCAACACACATACCATGTAGTTTTCAAATAAGCCTGAAGGACTTGATTAGTTGGATCAGGTGTGTTTAATTAGGGTTGAATCTAAACTCTGCAGGGCTGTGGCCCTCCAGGAACTGAGTTTGACACCCCTGGTTTAGATCATTCGTAAGTGTGTGTCTGTACCTCAGTGTTAGTTTTGTAATATGTGGATGCAAGTATTAGAGTATTTATGTGGCAAAAGAAAGGATGTCCTGGGTGATGATTCATAATGTGTTTACGTTTGTGTGGAGTGACCAGCAGGTCCATAGACTTCTGAGACAGGTTTGGCCAGACTGTAGTGAGCTCCTTCTTCAGTTCAGCGTCTGACAGACGTTGGGCCACCATGCCTGTGGAGAGATCATGAACAGAGAGGAAAGAGGCTAATTAGACTATATCTTATATACACACAGTTCAGTTCAGTCTAATTATTTTGTTGTTTCATAAATATTTTAAAAATTTCAACACTTCTCTTTTTATCTCCTGTGTGTTATTATAATGTGAATTAAGATCAATGCATTGAAAGACAAAACACAGTTGGAGTAAAGGAATTTAGCGAAGCCAGAAAAACTATTTTAATCCCCTGTAATAAAAATAAAAATAAATTAATAATAATAATAATAAATTATTTAAGTTCAGTGAATTTAGATCAATACATCGCAAGGCAAAACTGTGAAAATTAAGCTAGAAAAACCCACCCAGTGCCAAACACTCAGAGAGATACAACAGATGCTAACGGAACAGATCACACTGAATAAGTGATTAATCTCTCCATTAGGCACTAATCACATTTGGAGTTATTTGGAAAAGAGAAAGATGGATTCTTTTAAGAGAGAGGGAAGGTGGAACAATTATCTAGATGCTAATCTATACAGTAATTATGCAATCATTTAGACAATAAAAAGGCACCAGACTGACCTGATGCCAGTTTGATCTCTAGGGCAGTGCGGATCAGAGCCATCAAAGTAGAGGTGAAGTGCACACTGTTGTCATCTGCAATGGGCATGTTCATTTTCACCAGCCGCTAGGGGAAGCCATGAAGTTCATTAGTGGGGTAAAAACACTTCTCAAAATCAGCATCAACCAGAACAACCCAAAAACTCACAAACAAAACAGTTTGTGTGCTCCTGAGATTAGACATGATTATTTCATATCCTTCTATTGATTCAATTCATGCATTTTAGCAATCAAGCAATATATATTTTGGATCAGTTTGGTCATTCAGTAATGTAGAATCCTGTTCTAATCTTATCATTTCACGCACACAAACAGTTTTGTTCACATACAGAATAGAAACGTACAGAATCGAACATTCACATTCACTGCTATAGGCTACAATCCGCAACCAAATGCACTGGTGATAAACCAACACCGACTTGAGAGTGGAGAAAAGCATGTACACATAATTATGAGAGGCTTCAGAGGACATGGGAGCTCGACTCTGGGAATTACTGATCAATAAAAGTGCAGCAGATAGCTGCTTTTAGATTTAAGAGTTTCAAATGGTGACCAGTTGTGGCTTTTTAAAGCTGAAACAATGCTAAACACACCAGCTACTTTCAACTGAATCATTCTGACAACAGCTTTGTAAAAATACTTAAAATCATGTTTAGAAGGTCAATTGTGTAATTGAGTCATCTGAGTCTCAAACATTACACACTTCACCTTTAAAGGTGCACTCAATTGTTTTTGGGAGTTACTGTATACTGACACCCAGTGGTGTGGATGTAGCATAAACAAATCTGTTACAATGCATTCGTAGAAATGCTCTATTAGCAGTCAGTCATGATTATTTTATTCTGTGAAAAGCAGTCTCCAATAATAGGAGAGTTACAGAGATAAAAATAAGTATTATTTGGCTAGTCATGTGATCTCAACATGGCCGCCCTCATAAGGCGACCCACTCTATGTAAAATAAAAAAATTTTTATTAGAGTGACTGCACATGATTTTACATATTTTTTCTATTAATTTCTGTATGGTTAAAACTTTCTAAGAGGGAAATAACCGAGCACACCTTTAAACATGACAACTCGATTGTATCATGGGATGTACGGGCGTACAGTATGGTTTAGTGTGATTCATTGTGAAGAGTTGAGCTCCCCTGAGCAAAGAGACCATACATCTACTAGCAGTAGCAGTGCAAGAGAAACAGATCAGAATGAACAAAGAAAAAAAAAACAGATTGACATTCTCACACACAGACATACATTCTCACATACTGCAGACAGAGAACGAGAGAGAAGGCTACAGGACAAAGAAAAGAGAGAGGAAATGGTCGAGTGGATGAGAGATAGACAGCACAAGCAAGACAAGGAGAATAAGTGAAAGTCCGCCAAGATAGGAAGAGAGAGGTCAAGTGCAAAGTTCTCATGACTGAAAACAACTTAGGTTACACACACTGCTCCATGAAACAAGGGTGAGGGGGTACCGTTCCTATTCTAACATAACATAAAGGCTCTAAAAGAGGTTTTTGAGCTAAATTTGGGGCCCTTAAGTGAATCCCAATGGAAGACATGGAAACCCGCAAAAAGAGCAATTGGGCATATTTTTATGTAAACTGAGATTACATAAATTATTTTGCATTTTCAGTGCATATGATTGGTACAGAAAATTACTTTTACAATGTCGTGCACAAACCCTTACACAATGCAACTTATGGGGAAAATTTTATACACATGAAGTATGACCATAGATAAAAATTGAGATTTAAGTCTCACTTATTATCATCATAATTAAACATAGGCTCAATGAAAACACATGCTTCTACATTTTTGCAAAACTCCCAAAAATGTACCTAATGAATATACAAACAATTCACTAGAGGCAGTAAAACAACTTTTATGGGGCAGGTTATCGATCAATAAAGACTTATTTTTGTGCAGTTCCTTGCATAGTACCCTGTCATGACCTCAAAAATCTTTTATCATAATGCATGATTTGTAGACTAATACATTTTGACGTTTACATAACATATCCAGCTCCATGTGCATGGCTTTTTGATGTAGTAAACTTGCTCACTAGCTCACCTGGTACAGTGTTGCATTTTCAATATGGAGCGCTCGGGTACAAGTCCCGTGAAATATGAGTCATAAGAAATGAGCTCATAGACTTGCAGAAGCAAGCTAAAATGGCATGGTTGCTTCAGCAAATGTGTTATATCACACTTGCTTATTTAACATTATCGGTCAGGTTTAGGGTAGGGTATTGCATAGGTGGTACGTTGTTTTCAAATGTGATTTTAGCACCACTCATCAGACATTTTATTTTCTAACTGCTGCAATATGTACAACAAGCAATGTAATAAAGCACTGTCAGATTCATATTCATCTGTTTCGCATAAAACTGAATGTGCTTTTATTTTCACTCACTGGACATTTCACTTTGATAGTGTAACAAAACGTGCAAGAAGAAACGTAACATTGTTTTGCTGAAATGTCGAAATAGGCATGTATTTCCAGTGAGTCTGGTTTGTAGTTAAACATTAAATACACTAAAGTTCTGCAGTCATACTCATCATTAGTCTGTGACCATCCCTAGATTACAAAAGAAGTGGAGGGGAAGACTCGAATAAAAAGGGAGAGGGGGAGGGACTACACCAAAAAGATCAGAGCGTGGGGAGAAAAAAAAAACAGTTAAAAAAAACACGAGGGGAAACACTGCAAGAGCACAGAGATTGGCTGAAGAATAAGCCAATGGGAAGACAGTACGAGCAGAGGGGGGGGGGCATGTGAAGTTGAGCTACCTTGTAGGCGATTCGTGGAGGGCATTTCTTTCCCAAACCTAAAGGTGGGGACATGTGGAGCAGCATCTCATACATATCGAGGTACTTGATACGGCCACTTCATAGTGCAGACAACGCAAATAACCCAAAATAAAGAAAAGGATGGGGGGTTAGAGAGACGGGAAGAGAAACAAGGGGGGCAGAAAGTAATCAGATCAAGACGAAATGAAAAAAAACGACAAAAACAAACAACAGACGACAAAAAACAGAAATCTTTTGTTAATTAGATTTCCAAGAGTGTCATGAACAGGGATGCCATCCTGGCCTGGCAGGGTCAGAGATGGATCCCAAAGGTTAGAGGTCAGAGGTGAGAGAGTTGATCCCTGATAAGGAGAGATGGAAGAGGAGTGAAATGACACGAGGAGTGGATGGTGACAGAATGGCTGCATTGTTTGGAAGATGTATGCATCTGCATGCTGAGACATCGGGGGAGTTTTCTCTTTCAGTGCACGGAAACAAAGGTTTCAATGCCAGTTTCTGTTCTGTTCTATTTCATTTGAACAGTTTATGCAAATAACAGCTATGAGGTTGAGCTATAAATGTAAAACAACAATTTTGCTTGATATTGTAATAGTAGTTTAGTGCCAAAACCCTGAATTGTGAATATGAAAACTGTATGTAAGAGTCATAAAAGGAGGGTTTAGATTGTTATGTGGCTTTGAAAGCTTTGTTTGCCATTCAGCATCATTAACCAAAGCCAGTCAAATCTGGTGGGGCAAGTGCTTGTGTGTAGGCAAGTCATTTGAGCACAGCCATTCAAGTTTGGGTCTCTGGGCGTTTGTACACAGAGGCCACACAAGTGGAAGAAGTTGCTTGGGTTGCAAACCTTGTATGCTACCCTATTAGGGCAGTTCTTCCCTAAGCCAAGGGGGGGCGAGATAATTCTCAACAAATTGTACATATCCTTATAGGAAATCCGTCCGCTGCGGAAAGAACAAGCAAAACATGACATACATGAAGAAAGCTTGGAGAGCACATTTGTGTTGTGGACAGAATGGATGCAGATAGGAGTACAAGATCCCATTCACATCCAGACCATGATTCTTTGTATTCATGTGGGCATTCTTTGGGCATTGTGTGGGAGATCTTCAGTCACACATTATCATAGGGAATATTCTGCATTTCTCTCTTTTATTTATGTGGTCTAACCTGAGAAGGCCTTTGAGCCCTAACAGAATGACTCTCCTTCTCTCAACTGTTGCCAAACTCAGTTACTATATTTATCACAAGAGTAGGTCTCCATCTGGTGAGGGAGTGCAGACTGAAACATACCATGCGGCTGGGTCATACTCTGCCCACACTCGGATAAACTCATCCAGGTGGTGAGGGCCCAAGATGGAGGAATCACGTGTCAGATATTCAAAGTTGTCCATAATGACAGCCACAAACAGGTTCAACATCTGGAGAAAGTGGTGGGAGAAAAGAATCTGAAGATCACGGAGCAGGAAAAACACTCTGAAAATATCTGAGAGTATGACATTAATTGCAAATTAGGGTTGGGTAAAAATTAGTGCTGACAAACGATTAATCGCGATTAATCGCATTCAAAATAAAAGTTTTGGTTTACAAAATATATGTGTGTGTACTGTGAATATTTATTATGTATATATAAATACACACACATGCATGTATATATTTAAGAAAAAATATGTTATGTTTATTGTGGCGAGTATCCCGGTTCCAGATCAACGTCGCCCTGGAAACGCCTCTTCCACACTGATCACAGAAGCACAACACCTGTGCGTGTTGAGTGGCGCACCTGGAGCTCGTTCCCGCTGGCCATAAAAGCCAGGAGAAGAGGCACCAGAGGGAGGTTGAAACGGAGCTCCAGGCGACATTAATGTTTGTTTCTCCTTATACACAGACTCCGACGGCACCCCAGGAGAGGGATCTGCACCACAGCACTTCATCCCACGAGCACCGAGTGGAGACTGGCACCGAGCACCATTCCTCTGAGCACGTGTGATCAGTGTGTGGGCAATAAATCACCCTCCGGGGCACTTTCTATCAGTACCGAGTCTGTGTTCTCATTCACCCCGCGACATATGGTGGAGAATGCAGGCATTACAGCTGAATTGAGACACAGACTTGTAACGCCAGGTTGCTGTAACGATCTCTGTGCTTCTTCTAGGAGAACTGCTCTCTTCCCCAGGACCAATGGAAGAGGTCATCCGCTGCCTGACTGAGCTCTTGGCCTGCCAGCAGCAGTTTACCGAGCGACTGGCCGCACGACAGGAGTATACTGACCGGGTCGTGGAACAACTGCAGGCCAGCGTGGCGGGGCACATGCCCCTCCCGGAATCACCCGTCAAGGCTCACCAGTACCTTGTCAGGTTAACCGAGCACTACGACATCGAGGCTTACCTCCATACTTTTGGGGTTATCACGGCCCGGGAGGGGTGGGTACCGGAAGAGTGGGCTCGCATCATCGCCCCCTTCCTCACCGGAGAAGCTCAGCGGGCCCTATTATGCCCTGCAGGCACCCCGGAATGAAAAATATGACGAGCTAAAAGCCGAAATTCTAGCCAGGGTGGGCCTGTCTCCCATGGGGGC
>NW_015541069.1:286356-290527 GCF_001515605.1 Sinocyclocheilus anshuiensis | reverse complement strand
CCACTGGCATTACCGGGTGCTACCCTTCGGCCTACACGGGGCACCAGCCACGTTTCAGCGGTTGATGGACATCTTGCTCCGGCCCCACCAAGCCTACGCCGCGGCTTACCTAGATGATGTCATCATACACTCAGAATGCTGGGAGACTCACCTGGAGCGTCTACGGAGGGTGTTGACAGAGCTCCGGCGGGCTGGCCTGACTGCCAACCCCAAGAAGTGCCACCTCGGCCTTACCGAAGCAAAGTACCTCGGTTACAAAATTGGAAGAGCGCTCATCATGCCCCAGGAAAAGAAAATCGAGGCGATAAAGAAGTTCCCATGTCCCGTCAACAAGACGCAGGTACGGGCATTTTTGGGGTTGGCGGGCTACTACCGATGCTTCATTCCTAACTTCTCCTCTATAGCCTGCCCCCTGTCAGACCTTACCAGGAAAGGGCAGCCGGAGAAGATAGTCTGGACTCCCGAGACAGAAGCCGCAGACTTCGGCTGCCCCTTCACCCTATATACCGACGCCTCCCACACCGGCACCGGCTTAGGAGCAGTCCTCTCCCAGCTCCGGGATGGAGAGGAACACCCCGTGGTCTATATCAACAGGAAACTCTCCCCCGCGGAAACCAGGTACGCGGCGCTGGAGAAAGAGGCCCTGGCCATAAAGTGGGCAGTCCTGGAGTTGAAGTTAGCACCGAGTTAGCACGAGCACCAAGTGGAGACTGGCACCGAGCACCATTCCTCTGAGCACGTGTGATCAGTGTGGGCAATAAATCACACTCCGGGGCACTTTCTATCAGTACCGAGTCTGTGTTCTCATTCACCCCGCGACATTATATATTAAATATATTTAGAAATAATATAAATTATATGAATATACATACAGTACATGCATGTAAATACATGTAAATATTTTCAAACACACACATTTATTAAGTAAACAAAAACTTTTATTTTGGATGCGATTAGTCGTTTGACAGCACTAGTAAAAATATAGATTTTCTGATTAATTAGAGTCCGAAAAACAGTGAACGGCTTCTGCATCTTCAGTGCAATGGCAAAACAAATAATTACAATCAATAAAATATTTTACCTCAGCCGTACATGTGAGTTTGCAGTCTGTATTAAATGTGAAGACTATGTACCACAAAAAAATGTCTTTCTATTGAGTTGTTTGGGTGGGCTGCATGCAAAAATATCATACAACATGACCAATGCAGTCCGATTCACAATCAAATTACTCTCATAAACTGATTCTTTCTGGTGAATTAAAGCCATTACTGAACCAAATTTCTTTTAATTAATATTTTAATTAAATGTTAAAAATTTTAATTTTTTTTCAAACTTCTTATGACTTTGTGCTTCCGGTCTTCAGCATTCCCATGCATATGAATGGACATCTTTGGAACAAAAGTGTAGTGTGATGAAACACTGCCCTGTATAATTTACAGCATTAGAAGAGACAATTTTGTAATTTTTGCACATAAACAGATATAGTGGCATTTTATTGCGCATTGCACTTGTGTTTCAGCCTTGTTGCCTGTTTAAAACTTTGACAGCACTTTGGCCAACAGCTGTTATTTTTAAATGTGCTTCAAAAATAAATGTGACTGACTGACTAACTGAAAAATGCCCAATGAATTGCAATTAAATTAAAGAATATTGAATCAGAATCAAATTAATGCTTGTACATTAGAATCAAATCGAATCAGGAAATCTGTGTCAATACCCACCCCTATTCCAAACACAATGGAATATTTCAGCGTCACGTTCAGACAGGTTTTTAGATTTAAGATAAACAAGCAGTTTTGTGGCAGTAGGATGTAATGGCATGCTACAGCAATGGTTTTCAATCCTGGTCCTGGGGACCCAACGCTCTGCACATTTTGTATGTCTCTCTTATCTGACACACTCAGTTCAGTTCATGGAGCCAAAGCCACTAGAAGGCAAGCCTGCAACCTTTAGCCAAAAAAGCGTAACGGCTAATGCTAATGCTTCTGCTTTGGCAGTATACGCAGGAAAGGAGACCAGAGGCCATTTTTTTTTAAAGAATGTCAATGGAGGAGAGGCTTCACAACGTTGAATAAACATTATTTTAGAGAAAACGTGTGTGGGCAATAAATCACCCTCCGGGGCACTTTCTATCAGTACCGAGTCTGTGTTCTCATTCACCCCGCGACATTATATATTAAATATATTTAGAAATAATATAAATTATATGAATATACATACAGTACATGCATGTAAATACATGTAAATATTTTCAAACACACACATTTATTAAGTAAACAAAAACTTTTATTTTGGATGCGATTAGTCGTTTGACAGCACTAGTAAAAATATAGATTTTCTGATTAATTAGAGTCCGAAAAACAGTGAACGGCTTCTGCATCTTCAGTGCAATGGCAAAACAAATAATTACAATCAATAAAATATTTTACCTCAGCCGTACATGTGAGTTTGCAGTCTGTATTAAATGTGAAGACTATGTAACACAAAAAAATGTCTTTCTATTGAGTTGTTTGGGTGGGCTGCATGCAAAAATATCATACAACATGACCAATGCAGTCCGATTCACAATCAAATTACTCTCATAAACTGATTCTTTCTGGTGAATTAAAGCCATTACTGAACCAAATTTCTTTTAATTAATATTTTAATTAAATGTTAAAAATTTTAATTTTTTTTCAAACTTCTTATGACTTTGTGCTTCCGGTCTTCAGCATTCCCATGCATATGAATGGACATCTTTGGAACAAAAGTGTAGTGTGATGAAACACTGCCCTGTATAATTTACAGCATTAGAAGAGACAATTTTGTAATTTTTGCACATAAACAGATATAGTGGCATTTTATTGCGCATTGCACTTGTGTTTCAGCCTTGTTGCCTGTTTAAAACTTTGACAGCACTTTGGCCAACAGCTGTTATTTTTAAATGTGCTTCAAAAATAAATGTGACTGACTGACTAACTGAAAAATGCCCAATGAATTGCAATTAAATTAAAGAATATTGAATCAGAATCAAATTAATGCTTGTACATTAGAATCAAATCGAATCAGGAAATCTGTGTCAATACCCACCCCTATTCCAAACACAATGGAATATTTCAGCGTCACGTTCAGACAGGTTTTTAGATTTAAGATAAACAAGCAGTTTTGTGGCAGTAGGATGTAATGGCATGCTACAGCAATGGTTTTCAATCCTGGTCCTGGGGACCCAACGCTCTGCACATTTTGTATGTCTCTCTTATCTGACACACTCAGTTCAGTTCATGGAGCCAAAGCCACTAGAAGGCAAGCCTGCAACCTTTAGCCAAAAAAGCGTAACGGCTAATGCTAATGCTTCTGCTTTGGCAGTACACGCAGGAAAGGAGACCAGAGGCCATTTTTTTTTAAAGAATGTCAATGGAGGAGAGGCTTCACAACGCTGAATAAACATTATTTTAGAGAAAACAGCTTATAATTTAATGAATCGACAGCCTATCAGCTAATCTCCAACACGTTTTACACTTAGCAATACTTTTGGATTGAACTATTTTTAGAGTTTACACAGAAAAAAATGCCGTTTTATAAGAGAAGTCACAGACTTTTTGCGACAGGTGGAATACAGCTTACTGCATTTCTCATTCGTTCCTATGGTATCCATAAACAGCTATTGAGTGTCGCAAAACTCTGACTGAAATTCAATGACGTCAAGGCTGTAATGTGATTGGTTATTAAGGCACACGTGATTCAAGTTGACCGTTACGCTTTCTCCAATAGTAAGTAATACAGACCCTCTCATCTCCCTATACTAAGACAATCTCTAATGGAGCTCTCTCCTAACAAGCTGATAATCTGAATCAGGTGTGTTAAATAAGGGAGACACACAAAATGTGCAGAGCAGTGGGTCCCCAGGGCCAGGATTGAAAACCACTATTCTACAGTAATGATAAGCCTGTTTTGGCTGGTACGACTCAGAGCACTAACCAGGAAAGAACAGAGGAAAATGAAGGAGACAAAGTAGAAGTAGGCAAAGTCACTCCCACACTCCTTTCCATGAATGCCTGAGCTCGCATCACATGTGCGCTCACTCAGACAGGACAGCATAATCTCATGCCAGGCTTCACCAGTAGCACTCCTGCAAGAGACATGATGATGAGCTGATTAAATAAATGCGGCATCTGCTATTAAAAGCAGGAAT
>NW_015541069.1:239466-285752 GCF_001515605.1 Sinocyclocheilus anshuiensis | reverse complement strand
AAAATTCTCGGATTTGGATCGGCTCTCTCTGACCGATACCCGATCCGAGAAAAATGGCACTATCGGAGCCAATACCCGATATGAATATCGGATCGGCGCATCCCTAGAATAAACCAAATAAAGCAGAACTGGCCCAAATCTGGGCCACATTTATTTTAATTCTGGCCCAGATCTAACACCTTGTTCTGGCCCAGATACTATGTAGAATGATGGCATTTGTGTGGTCCACTCCTGTTTGCCAAATTTGGGCCACAAGCTAGCCATAGGAGCGCCGCATGTCAGCCATGACAATAAATAAATAAAATAAAGTAGAATGCATCTGCATGCTATCTGGGGCCTTAAAGCTGCGGCTTTGGCGGTACGCAGGAAAGGAGACCAGAGGCCATTTTTTTTTAAAGAATGTCAATGGAGGAGAGGCTTCACAACGTTGAATAAACATTATTTTAGAGAAAACAGCTTATAATTTAATGAATCGACAGCCTATCAGCTAATCTCCAACACGTTTTACACTTAGCAATACTTTTGGATTGAACTATTTTTAGAGTTTACACAGAAAAAAATGCCGTTTTATAAGAGAAGTCACAGACTTTTTGCGACAGGTGGAATACAGCTTACTGCATTTCTCATTCGTTCCTATGGTATCCATAAACAGCTATTGAGTGTCGCAAAACTCTGACTGAAATTCAATGACGTCAAGGCTGTAATGTGATTGGTTATTAAGGCACACGTGATTCAAGTTGACCGTTACGCTTTCTCCAATAGTAAGTAATACAGACCCTCTCATCTCCCTATACTAAGACAATCTCTAATGGAGCTCTCTCCTAACAAGCTGATAATCTGAATCAGGTGTGTTAAATAAGGGAGACACACAAAATGTGCAGAGCAGTGGGTCCCCAGGGCCAGGATTGAAAACCACTATTCTACAGTAATGATAAGCCTGTTTTGGCTGGTACGACTCAGAGCACTAACCAGGAAAGAACAGAGGAAAATGAAGGAGACAAAGTAGAAGTAGGCAAAGTCACTCCCACACTCCTTTCCATGAATGCCTGAGCTCGCATCACATGTGCGCTCACTCAGACAGGACAGCATAATCTCATGCCAGGCTTCACCAGTAGCACTCCTGCAAGAGACATGATGATGAGCTGATTAAATAAATGCGGCATCTGCTATTAAAAGCAGGAATGACTGTCAGAGAATATAACAGAGACTGGAGATGATGGGAAAAGTGCTGATATTTAAATTACTGTTGAGCCAGATTTCAGTTATAACACTGTTGTCACACTGACATGCTGCCTGCTCATGGCTCTCAGCTCAAAGGAAGCTTCGAGGTAATGAACATAAGGGAAAGATGGAAATTTATTTATGAATTTCATTAGGAGATGTTGTTTTTCTAGCAATATGGCTGATACTCCAGATGGTACTTTAAAATTCAATCTGACCAAAAGGGGAGACCAGAGAGAGAAGGAGCACAACAGAGCGATGCAAACAGAGTGATACCAAGTACTACAAATAATGGAAATGACTATTAGACAGACAGACAGACAGACAGATAGATAATCTTACAGTGCGCAACTGAAATCTTTAGCAGCTCTACAGTTTGAGATCAGACCAGGTTAGCTGTAGTTATGCCTATATTTTAATACTTTATACAGTAATATTTTCTGACTATAAAATACCTTGATAAATTATAAATACAGTTCTCCATAAAATACTAATTGCATTAGATAAATGTGCGCTATTAAAGTTGATATCAATCACAGTCTAAATATAGTGATCTGGCTAAATATAACGTTTAGGGGCCATATTACAGAAACATTCTAACTGTAGAATCCTCTCTAATCTCCATCATAATTTGTCAGACCTTTAGACTTTAGATTCCATTATACAACCCCAGAAGCTTCATTAAGATTTCCTGCATTCTCAGGTGGCTTCGATTGTAGTAGATAAAGGCCCGGTTTCACAGACTGGGCTTAGACTTAGCCAGGATTAGGCCATAGTTCAATTAGGACATTTAAGTAATTTTTATAAATGTGCTTAAAAAAACATTACTGGTGTGCTTTTTGAGACAAAACAAAGGCACTGATATATTTTAAGATCAGTCAGTGCAAGTTTCTTTCAGTTGAAACAGCTCAGACTTACATTTTAGTCTAGGACTAGGTTTAAGCCTTGTCTGTGAAACCGGGGAAAGAATATCAGGTGTGTGCAGACCTGAACAACAGCATAAGCGCTTGGAGGAAAGTGCGAAAGTTGTTGTGGCGATTTATGGCGGTATCGTCACTCAACTCAATGTTCCCAAACACCTGTAATCACAATGTTACTTTAAATGCATGTATTTTGAAACAGTTACATTAAACAACCTTCAGACAGAATACCATTTCTGTATTTTAATTCACCTATAATAAAATACACAGGAGTATTGTAATGATCTTTTACTGGAAAATACCATCACTGAAGCACATAAATTCTATATACCTGCATTCCAATGATGGCGTAGATGAAAAACAGCATGGCAATTAGGAGGCAAACATAAGGCAGTGCCTGGAAATAAACATGAAGAAATCGTAACTTCTTTAAAAAAAAAAAACCCTCCAACAATGATTAACAAATCAGTCTAAACAGAGTTACCTTAAAAGATTGGACGAATGTCCAGAGCAGGATGCGAATGGTGTATCCCTGCCGGAGGAGTTTGACGAGTCTGGCTGCTCTGAAGAGCCTCAGGAAACTCAAGTTCAGCAGACGTTCCTGTGGGAACACAGGCTTTGTCAATTTAAAAGTTCCTTTCTCCTCATTTAATCCTTCAGCACTCTTTACTTCAACCCTCATATCTCTTTATAACATCAAGTTTGTATTTTCAGATCCTAAAAAACATGTATGACAGTATTTTATAAGACCTTAATCTCTATGAGACCACTTCTCGAATCCTGTCACACTGACCCTGAAATATTAGTCTGCATTTATCTGTAGTTTTTTTATTATGAGGTTAAGTTGATTTTTTTATTGTTCAAATGTCAATAATGTAATTTCTTTAGGCACTGTTTCCCAATCTGGGATTTGCGAACTCCTGGGGGTGCACGAGCGAACTGCATCGAGTTGATGAAAAACTAATAATTAAATAATAAAAATTATGAAATTAAAATAAATAAATTAAAATTAAAACAATCAAAATAAAACATTTACACTGTATTTTTTTACCTGAATGCAATGTGACATTTAACCTACATCGGAGAAACATGAATATACAAATGTGTTGTTAATTTATTGAAATATTAACTTAAAATCTCAGGAAGTACTTAAAGTAAATATTTTATGTCAAAGAGATTTGGCTGACAAAAAAAGTTTGAGAATCCCTACATTAAGACATCCAGACTTTTCCAGAAATTTCTACTCTGGATTCAGTGTGAAAAATTCTTGTCAAGTAGGATGTACTCTTGGATCAGTATCTTTTGTTGGTCCTGGAACAACAATGCTGCCAATCCAGACAAAAATATGATTGGTTGATTGGTTGGACCAACAAGGATGTCAATCCATGATAAGCATTAGTGAAGCCTAATGACTTCAAACCAGACCTATTTACCACATAGTCACATGGGGTGATTGTAAAAATTATGTTGCATTATCTTCAGTAAAGAAGAACCTTATGATGTGCTACAATAGGAAGTTCTTTCATTCCCAGCAGGGTGGAATAGACATAAGTTCAAAGACAAGAGAGCAACTCACCGTAGTCTGACATGAAGATGTTAAATTGTGGCAGGAGCAAGCCAAGATTTGAGTGAAGACATTTAAGGAACACAGGAGAACAAGAACAGCCATCAAGCACAAATATAGTTACAGAACAAACACAATTACCATCAGTAGCAACTTTTGACAATGACATGGACATCAAGACATACAGTATAATACAACATAAGACTTGTGCACATCATAAAGCACAAATTAGAGCCACAAACTAGTGATTTGGTCAAAGTGAGCTTCACCAAATGAATTTGGTTACTCTATTGTCATTTTATCTGGAAAAACAACAGAGCTCTCTCCCTTCTTTTCCTGAGCCAGAGACAAAGCTGTGATGGGTCTCCAGCTCATCATCATTCATGTCTGGGCTTTTCTTCTCAGCCTATCTCTGCTGTCTGGTATTACACTCGGTCTTGCTCTAACACTCTCCTCTAATAGAGCTCAAACACAGAGCTCAGTGCCGCTCACTTACGTTAATCTCAGTAACTAAGATGTCAGTGATGCTGCCCAGCACAGTCACAAAGTCAAACACATTCCAGGCATCTTTCAGGTAATTCTGAGAAGAAAAGAATTAGAGAGATCATTCAGGGACAGGTTGGAGAGGCTTACAATTTCACACTCTATCGCAGGATTTTTTTTTTTTTTTTCTGTGCATTAAAGAATTAGTTCACCCAAAAATGAATATTCTGTCATCATTCTTGTCATCATTCAGTGACCTTCTGTGGAACACAAAAATAGATGTTTGGCAGAATGTCTAAGCTGCTCTTTTCCACACAATGAAAGTGGAAGATAGTGGAAGTGGACCGCTATAAAGATTTTCCAGTAAATTTGCTCCTCAAAAGCTGTCATTTGGCAGAAGTTTCATTTTTGGGTGAACTGTTCCTTGAAGATAGCTTTTAAGTGCAGCTCTTTTTCGACCAAGATGAATGTTGTTGAGGGTATAAGTGACGATACTCACCAAGGGGCCGAAAGCAATAATCTTGAGAATACACTCCATTGAAAAGAGAGCAGTGAAAACAATGTTGAGATACTTGAGCATTGCTTCATAAAAGTCAGGAGCCCCATGGAACTGCAGGTATAAGAAGGGAAATATTTTATTTATTTGAGCATCTTTTTTTATTTTGTTACAACAAATTGCACGATTTTTACAAACGGGAATAAAACCAGTGGAAGTCAGCAGCAAAAATAAAATATTTAAATAAATTATATTTTTATATATTTAAAAATGCAATTTATTCCTGTGCTGGCAAAGCTGAATTTTCAGCAACCATTACAACAGTATTCAGTTTCACATGATTCTTCAGAAAACTAATACGTTGATTTAGTGCTGAAGAAACATTTCTTATTATTATCAATGTTGAATGTTGCTTAATATTTTTGTGGTAAATGTGAAATTTTTTCAGGATTCTTTGATAAATCGAAAGTTTAAAAAAAACAGCATTTATTTGAAATGTAAATCTTTCGTAACATTATAAATGTTTTTTATCTCACGTTTGATCAATTTAATGCATACTTGCGTATAAAAAAAACGTGAAAAATTAATGAAACTTTGATAGCTGTCAACTCTCCAAGGACTGCTACTAAAAGAAAAATGGCTGACTGACCTTCATCATGAGCACCACAGTGTTGAGAGCAATCATGATCATGATGGAGTACTCAAACGGTGGAGAAACCACAAACTTCCACAAGCGGTACTGAAAGGACTGCTGGTTCTGTGGCATATAGCGGGTCAACGGTTTGGCATTGATAGCAAAGTCAATGCAGGCTCTCTGAGAGGAAAAACTCTTTCGCAGGATTTTTTTTTTTTTTTTTACTGTGCATTAAAGAATTAGTTCACCCAAAAATGAATATTCTGTCATCATTCTTGTCATCATTCAGTGACCTTCTGTGGAACACAAAAATAGATGTTTGGCAGAATGTCTAAGCTGCTCTTTTCCACACAATGAAAGTGGAAGATAGTGGAAGTGGACCGCTATAAAGATTTTCCAGTAAATTTGCTCCTCAAAAGCTGTCATTTGGCAGAAGTTTCATTTTTGGGTGAACTGTTCCTTGAAGATAGCTTTTAAGTGCAGCTCTTTTTCGACCAAGATGAATGTTGTTGAGGGTATAAGTGACGATACTCACCAAGGGGCCGAAAGCAATAATCTTGAGAATACACTCCATTGAAAAGAGAGCAGTGAAAACAATGTTGAGATACTTGAGCATTGCTTCATAAAAGTCAGGAGCCCCATGGAACTGCAGGTATAAGAAGGGAAATATTTTATTTATTTGAGCATCTTTTTTTATTTTGTTACAACAAATTGCACGATTTTTACAAACGGGAATAAAACCAGTGGAAGTCAGCAGCAAAAATAAAATATTTAAATAAATTATATTTTTATATATTTAAAAATGCAATTTATTCCTGTGCTGGCAAAGCTGAATTTTCAGCAACCATTACAACAGTATTCAGTTTCACATGATTCTTCAGAAAACTAATACGTTGATTTAGTGCTGAAGAAACATTTCTTATTATTATCAATGTTGAATGTTGCTTAATATTTTTGTGGTAAATGTGAAATTTTTTCAGGATTCTTTGATAAATCGAAAGTTTAAAAAAAACAGCATTTATTTGAAATGTAAATCTTTCGTAACATTATAAATGTTTTTTATCTCACGTTTGATCAATTTAATGCATACTTGCGTATAAAAAAAACGTGAAAAATTAATGAAACTTTGATAGCTGTCAACTCTCCAAGGACTGCTACTAAAAGAAAAATGGCTGACTGACCTTCATCATGAGCACCACAGTGTTGAGAGCAATCATGATCATGATGGAGTACTCAAACGGTGGAGAAACCACAAACTTCCACAAGCGGTACTGAAAGGACTGCTGGTTCTGTGGCATATAGCGGGTCAACGGTTTGGCATTGATAGCAAAGTCAATGCAGGCTCTCTGAGAGGAAAAACAGCAAAAGAGGAATTAATTCACATAACAGTCACACTAGAGGTCTTCTCGGGTCCTAAAATCTGTACCCGACCCGAATCGACCCGAATCACTTCTTACCCGAACCCGACGTGCATAAATTAATTTTTTTTAAAGAAAAACCCGACCCGAGACAGACCCGATGAAATTAGACCCGAGTCCGACACGACCCGACAGCATTTATTTTCGAACCCGACTGGACCCGAACGTAAACGGCATTGACGTGTGTACAGCCTGCAGCCCTGCAGTCAGTCAGAAAAAATCCCGGTGTCCTGTTGACTGATGTGGCCACTTCTCCATTACTTTGATTTATTTAACATTTATTCAATTTATTATTAGGTTACTTTATATTAGTGCCTGCCTGATGGATGCAAGGTATTTCTGAGCTCCGCTTTCAATTGTGACCAGTGGATTTGAAAAATCGGGTCCATTTGGGAAAAGCATGTTTATTTTAAATTACCCGTCGAAGTATTCGTCGAAGTTTTGGACCCGAACCCGCTCGGGTCTCGGGTTTTCGGATCCAAGTGGACCCGTGAAGACCTCTAAGTCACACACAACCACTGTTATCCATCTTTATCTTTCAGAAAAGACTTTCTGAAGTCACATTCTCTCTCGCATAACCAAAACGAATCATACAAAGAGCAGTGACAACTGTGGAAGACACAGTCTAACCTGTGGAGGAACAAGAAAATAGACCTCTAATAGCACTGATATTTTTTGGCTGCGTTGCTGTGAATGTTAATGATAAATGACTTCTCCTGAGGTCTGGGTTTTCACCACAGTTTGTGAGTCATGTTAGGCTGGCATATGGAGAGGGAGAGAGTGAAACAGCACAGGCTCTGCAGACGACTGGGCCCGTCTAATGGGGCCTCAGAGGAAATAGGGCAGGAACATCTTGCTGACTGCTCTTTTATGGGGCTGGCTGTCTCTGTGTGTGTCTTTAGTCACTGTGTGTCAGCGTATGAATGTATACCTGTTTCTGAGTGGGTATTTAGGTGCGTGTGTGGTCCGCACGTGCATTAATCCTGTCACAATTCCCTACCTGGACATCTGCAGCTGTTACCATGGCTGGCTTCAACTGTAGGTACCGTACACATCACTAAACACTAAAAACACCTCCAGTGTTTGTAAGATTAATGTTGTCTATGATTAATGTTGGTCTCTGTATCTCTTAATGTCAGCCTAAAAGTGAGTTTCTTTTTGTTGAGATTTTGTTTAGATTCTTGCAGGGTCTAAATACTTTTTACCACACTTGTCCACTGCGAGTGATCTAAGAAATTTGTATTTATTTTTTTTACTATCCAACAAACTGTATTTTTGGAAATAAAAAAATTAATTATAATATATATAATATAAAAATGCTACTTTTATATTTTATAAAAAATATAGTCTATTCTATAATATAATATAATATAATATAATATACAAACATTTTGTTCATGTGTCTTGTTCTCACTAGGTGGGTTCGACTTCATGTAGTGCTGCTTAGACCGATTGGTGAGAGAAGCCGCTTGCAGTCGGGGCGGAATTGAAAGCAGAGATGTCAAGTCAGACACTTTCTGCTCCCGGTAGTGACGCTCTTTTGGTGTTTGTATACACTATCACAGATGAAGTGAATAAAAGGTAATATTTGTCAAATACACAGACGTTTCAGAAACGTTGTCATGAGCAACAGAAACACTTTTTATATACTGGTTAATACAGCACCTTCTGTTCAAGAATAAAGTTCAACATAAACATATACAATTTAAATACCAATAAAGTGGGGGTATATATGCTTTTATCAGTGTTTTTTTGATAAACGTGACTCAATACAACGTTGCGACTACAGTAAAAAAGCTTTTACTGTTGTAAAAACAGATTTGTGAGCAATATTGGAATTGAAGATGCTAGAATAAACCCGAAACACACGCCAATCGTTAAACAGCTGTGTCGTCATCAGCGCTCTGAAACGCTCTCGCGGTGCTTTTATGCCACACGTGACAGTGACGTGACGTGGCGTCGGCACTGTTTCAAGTCAGAATCTGTTTCAATTTCTAACTGGCATGCACTGCTTCAAGTCAGATTTCGATCGATCTGCGCAGTGCCACGTTAAGTCGAACACACCTATTGGTTCCATTGTTGTATGTGTCACGCTCTCATTGGTTAAGCCCTCATGTTTGCCATGTTAGTTTGTTGTTTTCTCACTTTTGGGATATAATAAAACTGCACTTGGGTTCTCAAAACGCTGGCTTTCAGTAGACTCGTATTACAAAGTACAATTTTTTGCTTTATTTTTTTTCTCCCATATAACTGAACGTGATATGAAAACTTTAAGACAAAATTGTAATATTGCCCATCTCTTTTTTATGACGTCAAATACCAAATACATATTTTTTATGAAGTTAAATACCAAACAAAAATACTTTTTACCACACCTGCCAATTGCAACTGAACAACGAAAACATTATGTTATATATAAATACATTATTCAGTTATACCTCATTCTTCTCCAGACTGCACTCTGACATGGCCTTATCGCCCTGTTCCTGGAATGTGATAATTATCAAGGCCACGAAAATGTTGACGAAGAAGAAGGGGAAGACCACAAAGTAGACCACGTAGAAGATGGACATCTCCATGCGGTAGCCCGGACTGGGACCCTGGTCCTCAAAAGTGGCATCTACAGAGTGCTTCAAAACACTGTGCACAGACAACATTACACCATTACACCCTATACAGTTTAACATAATAAAGCATCTTGTGGGGGAGAGAAGATTAATTTATTTTACCCATATTGTAAGACTTTGAAAGAGTTTACTTTACTCTGAGTTCTTAGATCTAAGACAATGAAATCACAGTATTATCACAGTTTGAATGGATACCTTTAACAGGTTTGATTTATGTAACTGTCATTTCTATTGTGTGGCCAAAGTAATAATTTTTTTTAAGAAAATTAAGCAAGTGAGCTCCTCCAGTGTGTGACAACAGGTCTTAAACTGAAGCATTTTTATATATCATGCATTGCTGAATTTCTAAATACATTGAAATAATTTAATTAAACAATCAAACACTGTGAGGAAACAGAATTAAACAGCAGATGCAGAACACTGACCCCAACAAGCTTGTGAACAACTAAATAAATACAATAAATCAATAAAATAAATCAATAAATAAATGCATCACAGACAATTACAATGGCTTTTCCAGCGCATTCATGAGTTTGGCTGTGAGTTGGGGCTGACGCTGATTCATGAATGTCTGCCTAGTCTGCCTCCTGAGAGCTGTGCTCTACCAGTATCACAGGGTCTCAAAGAGCACCACTTCAAACTGATTATGGCCTTTAAAGTGAGAGAATAAAAGGCCACTGAGGGGTCAGAGGACACAAGGGAAGTGTTTGAAGGGGACAGAAGCTTATAGGTTTCTAATCCCCACAAAAACATACTGAATAGCAAATGGTTGAACTGTATATAAAGCAAAATATCTGTGTTATAAATGTAAGTGGGGATATGAACCCCCTGTATTCTGTAATACAGGTCACGTTGCTTCCGGTTCAGGCCTTTTGTATTCATTAAATATAGAGCTGATTTCAAGATACTCAAGATACCTTCAAAGGAGATACCAAAGATGATCATAACTGATGACCATCACATATGCAGATTGTTATCTAAAAGGTTTTTTATTTTTCTTCTTCTCACTAACAGCTGGATATTAAAATTGAAAAAAATGGCAACAATAAAACAACTAAGTTAGGTTAACTGATTACCTTAAAAGTCCATAGAGACCACCATCATTTCATACTGCTATTAACACTTTCTCCAACAAGCGGATGCGATGAGACCTATTTTCTGGTTTAGTAAGGTGACGTTTAACATATACCCCATTAGGGACCATTTCACATGTCTGCTGACTTACGTTGGCCAGCCCTCTCCAGTAGAAACAGTGAAGAGAGTGAGAAACGCCCACAGCACATTGTCGTAGTGGAACTCATATTTCCTCCACTCCCTGGGCTGGGCTGCTACTTCATCCTTATCATAATCCAAGAACAGCCCTCTAATAAGCAAAAAAAGAGACAGCATATATAAAGATATACCCATTCAGGATATGTGTTTACAGAACACTGCCAACAGTAGATTGAACCTGGTGCTATCAGTACACCTGGAAGTTTAAAATTATTATTATTATTATTATAAGACTTTAAAGAATAATTTTATACAAATTATTGACAAAGAGCAGAAGGGAAGTATTTTAGAGCTGAACATAAGTAGAAAAATGTACATTCACTCCAGAAATGTTTATTATTTTCCTAACATTTTTATTTTATTATATTTTATATGGCTTGTTTGTAAAATTCCCTAATAGTTTCAAAAACCTATCACCAAGCGTTCCATAGTTGTGGGACCCAACACCTTATCTCATTATCTCATCATTTCTCCACTCACTTTTGCATGGATTTGGAAAATACTGCTGTATGCCTGCAGATAATCAGCCCCTACTCTCTGCTCCTGTATTAATCCCACTCTACCTGCAGTATTTCTCCAGGCCTTTGGACTCGTCTGTGCAGAAGAAAAACTTGCCCTTGAAGAGCTGCACAGCAATGACAGCAAAGATGAACATGAACAGGATGTAGACAATGAGGATATTCAACACGTTCTTCAGGGAGTTCACCACGCAGTCAAACACGGCCTGAGAGAGAGCAGACACACATACAAATACACTCTGGTTCATTAACAATCAACTACAGTCATAAAGCGGAATGCTTTATGCATTTTTATTTAAAAATGTATTTATTCTTGTCTCCAGATAGGTGGAAGAGAAATAGTTCCTTTTCTACAAAACTATTTGCTGTTATGTATTTTTAATTTCAAAGTTTATGAGCCACATTCATTTTCATGTATTTGTTGTTTATATCCTTTCTTTGTCTTAGTTATTGTCCATATATATTGTGTATTTCAATAGTACTCACAGACAGAAATTTTTTTTATGTTTACACTGTTACTGTTTACAATTTTTTTTTTTTTTTTTTTTCGTCTATAGCCCAGCAACGTGTTACAAAATTACAATAAACCTGACTGATTTCTATTTCAAATACAATTCTTTACTTCTTTTCAAATTTTAATTGATCAAAAAATCCTAAAAACAATCCTCATGGTTTCCACAAAATATTAAAAGTATATATATATACTTTCCTAACCATGACGGCTGTATTGATGGACTGCAACCAAATGTGTACCTTCAGTTTCGGTAGACGTTTAATGGTCTTCAGTGGTCGCAAGACTCGCAACACCCTCAGGGACTTGATAGTGCTGATGTCTTTGCCCTTGGTTCCTCTACACAAGTCAAAATAAACAAAGGGTGAGTAAATTCAGGATCAAACATGCTGTAGACAGCCTTCATCAAAGGATTCATACATATCCAGACAAAACACATGAGAATGTGAGTAAACGTGATGAAAATGTTTCCATCGGTTAAAATGTCAATAATGAGACACTAGACTAAACATACTCACCTTTTTTATAGACAAACTAAATAAACACCAACAGCTAATTCTCTAATAAATGAGCATCTTTTAGTGTTATAGCTTGAAATTGCTCCAACAATGGATTGGTTATTTTACAAAAGCACATGCTTTGATGACAGAGTATGAAATACATATATCTCTATTGCATGCAGGTAAAACAGTTAATATCTCTGCATTAATGAGCTCTATCAGAACTGTTAGCTTGTTGTTGAATGACACTTTAATATTATTCGTGCATGAAATAAGAAAGGGAACATGAATTTAACCCAAACGCTGCTGTGCATCAGATTCTAAAACAACAACACGACACCAATGATAACAAAGAAACCTTTCTTTTCAGGAACCAATGCTGTTTTGCTTTTAAGTCTTTATCAAGCTGACATGCTTCAAATGTGTCACCTTGATGAAATGACTGCATAGATTTGAATACAGTGCATGTATTCATTAAACGCAGAGCAAGAAAAGAAAAAGGACGTCTAAATAAAATGTATTTCAAGTTATTTCACCCTTAAAGAAAAGAGCAGGCCTCAGCAGAAATCAGTCATGCTTCAGCTCCTAAATGCTCAAATCATAACCGCCAAGCTAACAATGTCATTTAATGAAGTAACTGCAAGGACAAGCATAGTTAGTTGTTAACTGAATCATGAGGAAATACTCCATGGTCATATAAAATAACTGAAGCCCTTCGCATTATATCTAATGCAGGCAAAGTGCAAACAGAGTCATATTATTTGTAAGACATCACATTCATTCAAATAACCTTCACTAAGCCCCTATTTTGATGCAGGGCATGTGTTTTGTTGGATGTCTGACAAAATTAAGTGCAGGTAAATTATTATATGTGCTAATTCATTCTCCCAATTATCTTATATTACAACTAGTTATTACACGGCTCTCTTGAATATTTCATTCTGATTGGTCGATCACGGAATTCCGTGGCCAGAAATTTCATACCGCCAATGTCAACGCTGTATACAAATCCGATAAAATTGGCACAACTTTTACACCTCTCGTATCACACTGCCTGCAAATGCAACTGACGCCATATTGCGTCTCAGTTATTGACTACAGTAAAAATGACTCTGGATGACTTCTGTACAAATTTTACTTTAATATCGGTAAAGCGTTTGTCTCGTTGCTCGACTGTTTGTTGTATACATTGTAATAGATTATGTAATTGTAATCTTTTTCGCTTAGAGGTTTTAACATGATAACATACAGGTAAAATTATTTCAGCTCAAATAAATATTTAATGTATTTATTTATTTTGGAGAGCAGCCGTGTAATAAGTGGGATAATGTACAGTAAGCCGGTCATTATCATTCGCATTTATTTGCAGGTACCGTTTAGTTCTTCCAGTGCAGCAAAGGAAGAGAGAACAACAGAATATCTGAGAGTTCATATCGCATCTAATTTATTCACGGTCTCTTACTTTGATAAAGCATTGAAATAATCATTGCTTTGGCAGGTGTATGATTGTTGCTGATAAATGATTCAGCAGAAAATAACTTCAAGAAATTATTGTGAAAATGCTTACAATAGAAAAATCCCCAAGCAGTGATTCCCCTCTATTGCACATAGACATATTTCCTACTACAAGAAATGCCCTACAACTACAAAAGATCTTTCCATGTGCAAGAGCAGGTGGTAGTAACATTTGCAGATTTCTAGCATTTACAATAATAAGCAAAGGTTCAACTTCACCCCTAGAAAGTGCCAACGTCTACTCACACATGCACAGCTCATACATTCTTCTACAAATCCAATGAACACCAATCTAACAGCCAATCAGCAGAGACCTTACAGCATTGTCACCAATCAGCATGGTGAAGTTACTCCTCTAGCCCAATCAGAGGGCTCGACAAGGTCATGCAACTCCACCCATGCTCCCTGATGCACATTAGTCTAGCATGAATTTACTGTACAGGGCCTGATGTTTATCCCCCAAACCCACTACAAACTATAAAGAACCTCAATAACGTCCCACTGGACACCCTGGTAACTTTCACAGGACCCCAGATAACGATGATGGTGGAGAAATGCTCTTTCACATCAATACAACATCAATCAACAATCATTTAGAGGTGCTGTTGAAGGCTAGCAGTGTTATTGTAGAGGCTCCAACCCTGTACAGATACTCTCACTCCACTAATATGTAGTGACAGTAAAGGACATAATCCCAGTAAGCCCAGGACAATGAGGAACAGAGAAGATTTATCAGGGAGAAAAAGAATATCAGGGGTTCCCCACCTGTTTACGCTTTGATGTGATCTAATGAATGAGAAGAACACAAAGCAAAAGGCAAAACATTATGACATGCTGACAACAGAAAGTACCTCTGCACTAACAGTAAACCACATCATCCTTTCAGAACATTGCACATAACATTTCAGTGAGAATGAAATAGACTTTTATGAGCACCGTCATGTTCTTTTGTGAGGCTAAAACACAAGACATAATGACTTCGATGACTGTATGCAGGAGAAATAGGAAATTGCAGGACTTTTTCAGGCAAATGTTTTGGAAACTGACAAAAGGGAGGAAGAGGCTTTGTATGGTGGGTGAAACAGACACTTCCAAATGCCGTTAATTTCTTTTAAGGTTGTGAAAGAATGGAGTCTGCAGAGACAGCTGTAGGAGAGATGAGGGGTACACTTGACAGAGAGGGGACATCTGAGGATGGATCTGAAAACCAGCACAATCAAGATCTGGAGTGAATACCAAGACTTGCCATAGATCAGTCCTGATTTGATTCATATCACGCTTATGAACTTTAAGCATGGTTGAAAGATGGCTATAAAAATAACAAATGGCTATAAACCTAAAAAGTATAACAGTACTATTATACTTTATTGTACACGTGTTAATTTCGGTCCGTCACATATGGGCAAAATGTTATATCCAGGGATGCATGTTATCTTGGTATCAATTAATTAGTTTATATCAACTGTTCCATCTCTTTGCTCAAATGATCAGCTGTGTCTGACTGTTGCTTGATTGCGCCTGAAATGTAAAGGTGATAGAGCTTTTTTGGTGACAGCTGACCTTAGGGCCATTTCAGAGGGCTATAAAAACTCATTTATTTTCCTTAGCTTTTAATAATGTATTGTAAATTATATGTGTTTTTGTAGTTTTTTAGCTTCATGTATTTGACTACTTTTATGTACAGCACTCTGGTACCCATTGTGGTTTTTGAAAGTGCTCTAGTAATAAAGTTAATAACTCAATAAAGAGTTGATATGTGATATTTAATTGTACATGCTAATTTTTCCAATTTTAGCATTACAATTACCTTTGCTCTCATCTAACAATCAAGTTAATCCTTAAACGTCCTTTTTTTTTAATAACACGGTTGGATTCCATCTTAAGCTAAATAAAAGTTAGCTAAAAACTTTAAAAAAAAATCTAAATGAATAACATCATACCTAAAAAAAATATATTTTTTATGCTGTTAATTTTTGGTGTTTTGTATTTAATTTATTTAGTCATTATAGAATTTTAATATCAGTGCATCTCTAGTTATAAATGTCTTTTATGCTTTAAAGAGCACTTTCAAAGATCTGGCCAATCACAGCAGTCACATTTGCAGTACATCACACTCTCTCATGTGAGTCCGAAAACATGCAGAAAGATAAGCATGTACAATAAATATGTTCATGCTCTTATGTCCACCAATGGAGCATGGATGTGATGTTTATAGTGAACAATGGTGCATTTACTGGCCAAAAAAGCCAGACTTGCCCTGATATGCCACTCCAACACAACTGAACAGGTTATCTTTGATATGATATGACACATGCACTGATCATCCTGTCTGAGGTCACTGTAGGGATCGGCCAGGATGCTCCATATTCAGTAAGCACTGAAGACCTACTGAGAATGGTAGGAATGTTTCGAGGAAATGAAACAGATCGATAGTGTCTGCCCTCCAAGACAACAGAGAATTAAATGGCATGGAGAAGAAGACCAAGCTCACTGACTGCAAATGTGTGAGTGATGCCAAATGATGGATTATGGAGAGGCTGAAACACTGCAGAAGATCCCATGCTTCAACACTTGCCTATGGGCTAAGCATTACTGGACTCACACAGAGACAGGCAAGAAGACGAACAATGAAAGAGAGAGAGACAGAGACAGAAACAAAGACACAGGGAGAGTTAAGGCGTTACCCCATGAAGCTCCTTTCAAGCGATTCCAGGCAGAGAGAAACAGAGGAAGAGAGGAAATCAGTGACAGCACATCAATACACTCACATTTCACACATCTTTGACATGACAACACAGAAACAAACATAAAAACAAACAGGAAGTAGGACAGATTAGTCAGTACAGCTGAGAGACCCCTTCATTCTGAGATACCCCTGCAATTCTGAAGCAGTATTTCAAGGCATTGCACACACTCTCTGTTCAGCTTGACTTGCTCAGGCAGTGGAGAGGCTGGTGTATCATGTGAAGTCAGCACTGCCACTGATCACACAATATTGCACCAGCACCATAGCAATTAAAAATCTTAACATTACAGCTCTTTTCTATTTCTGTTGAACTGGCAAGTGTTTCTAATAGCAGCTAATAACATTTCCTCAATACTAAAGTGTTGCCATGGCTCATCCATTAAACCACAGGAGATGAGCGAACAGCTGATCGTATCAGACAACTCCTTTATTAGCTCCTTCACACACACACACACACACACACACACACACACACACACACACACACACACACACACACACACACAGACACACACGCTCATTCTTTTAGACACTGCATTCTCAAAAGTGCAATAAAGTGATGTCAACTGACCCACACCTCTGAGAGAAGGACAGGAAGGAAATAACAGATCAGTGGGAGTTTGCAGCCTTGAATGTGTACAACAAAGACAGACAAAGACACACTTGTCATGCTGTGGGAACAAGTGTAAAGTAAAACCTTTTAAAAAAAGAATAGGAGTATACGGGCAAGAACTAGTTTGAAGCCAAGATCAATAATAAACTTCAAACATGGTTAAGTACAGATTTTAATTAAGAGTGTTCTAATTTATGGGGTTTAGGTATTTGTAAATTAAAGGCAACTTACGAGAATGTGAATGCCACCAGTGCACCACTGACCACAATGAAGTCCAGAATATTCCACATATCTCTGAAGTATGAACCAGGATGCAGCAATAAACCTAAATCCACCATCTTTTCAAAGAAGAAGCATAAATATGAAAGATTATTGAGGTTGAAACCTTGACACCATCACTACAGCCATCAAAGCACCATTTCTGTAACAAATTCACTGCCTTTACAATAAATTTCAAGACAATTACTGACAGACTTTATATCATTCGCTGTGAGCAATGTTCCCATTATTATACAGAATACTAACTTTTATTTTGAGGAATATGACAGTTTTGTACAATAAAAGCTTGTAGAAATTTTGCTGATTTTTTTGGTGAGAATCTGTCAGTTACTGTACTGAAACTATTCATGAACCCAAGATCATGTCCTATGTGATCTTAATTAGACCAACTACTGTAGTTGACTAGTTGTTCAGACAAACTACTGACTAGTTGTTTATGAAACATGGGTCAATGGGCTTCACATAGAGAGACTGTCACCAAATAGCCTTATCTCTGGTCATGAGAAGAATTCTGGATCACTTCTTCTATGAGATATCCAATTAAACAGTGTAATTTACCATAAAATTACCTTAATGACCATCTCAAAAGTGAAAACACCAGTGAAGACATAGTCCAAATACTTCAGGACCTATGAAGTGAAAAGTAAAATGGTCATCAGATTTTCATCAGTCATAGGAAAATGAGGTCAAACACTGACAAAATCTGACTTTGAACAGTCAGACCAGCTCAGACAAAACATATGAGTGACTTACATTGTTACGAGGGGCATTGGCTTGGACTGGGTCCTCCGCAGCCAGGGCTATACTGCTCATGGCAATCACCACCAGGATACACATCTCAAAGTAGCGCAGACTCACAATGTAGTGGCACAGACGCCTCACCCTGCACACACACACACGCACAAAAACCCCACACTATGAGAGTGAGGCTGAAGGCAATTACATAATGAAGTCTGTTACCTAAACATAACTTTAAATCTACAGACAGATGCATTTAATTAACCACCATATCATTTATATTTTCATGCAGACCATAGGCAAGGTCTGAGATCAACAATTAATTCAGTAATAGTGTAGATTTTAGCAGACATGTCTGGTAGGCACGGTCAGGTGAAAAAACACCCATGTGGCATTAGTATATAGTAAAATAAAAGTATTACTATATTGTTTCACCAACAGGACCATGACAGACAAGTGCATTTGGCAATTGCCCATTAATACACAGCTTTATGTGGCGGTTTATGGAACTGGATGCCTTTCAGACTTAAAGATCTTAAAGTGTTAACCTTAAACACACACGATTAAAGTTCACAACCATTCTTAGTGACGGTTGAGACAAGTAATAAGCAGAAACGTTTGCAGATATAACAGCATTGGTGGTTTGCCAGTCTCCATCTACAAATGCTGTATGTGAATGTTCAGAACGACACCCAGCAGTGTTGTGGAAGCTACTTTAAAATTGCACCATACAGTAAGTAATCATAATTTATAGTAGAAACAACAATCAAGCTACTTTTAAAGTCAACATGAAATGAAAATTCACCCTATCTATTTTCTAAATGCATGTGATTGATCTTATCGTGAATGATTTATCCATTCATGTGTATAATTTTTTAAATATTTGTTTTGACTAGGTTTTTTTTTTTTTTAAAGTAAAATGTCAATACATGGATCTGGACAGGCCTGGATTAACACAGTGTAGTGCCCTAGGGTGACCACATTTAAAGTGCCCCCCCTACACTTCTACAAAATGTACATTTACTTACGTTTTTACAGGCACTAAAACGTACAATACTGACGTATTTTCAGCATCTAAATGTACAAATACTTATGTATTTTCAGCATTTAAATGTACAAAACTGACGTTTTGACGACACCTAAAAATGAATCTTTATGAATATCGAAATCGCGGCATTAATTTTATTATTGTTGTTGTTTTTAGTTGTCATATCAATGACCTTATGTTTTTCAATTGCATTATTAAATTGTTTACTCGCTTACTTAATATGAAATGATAACATTTTGTTCTGTTCTGTGATTTCTGCTGCCAGCTCGTTTCCAAGAATAGGCCTACATAATGTTAAACAGGACTTCACTTTAAACCCTTAAAATAAATAATATTTCTGCAATCGTTTAACGTTTACTTGTCATGCAATGTTTACTTTGTTCACTTTGCCACAAAAGGCGTTTTCTCCGACATGCTGTGACTGACAATAGAACTATAAAATACATCAAAAACGCAAGAATTACGAAATGAAAATCGAAATCGCGGCATTAATTTTATTATTGTTGTTGTTTTTAGTTGTCATATCAATGACCTTATGTTTTTCAATTGCATTATTAAATTGTTTACTCGCTTACTTAATATGAAATGATAACATTTTGTTCTGTTCTGTGATTTCTGCTGCCAGCTCGTTTCCAAGAATAGGCCTACATAATGTTAAACAGGACTTCACTTTAAACCCTTAAAATAAATAATATTTCTGCAATCGTTTAACGTTTACTTGTCATGCAATGTTTACTTTGTTCACTTTGCCACAAAAGGCGTTTTCTCCGACATGCTGTGACTGACAATAGAACTATAAAATACATCAAAAACGCAAGAATTACGAAATGAAAAATTTTATTCGTGCGCTGTAATCCAGATCTTCCGAATCCATACGACTGCGAGGAACAGACCCAAATCCAAGCCTTTATTCGGCGATCTTCATCTCCATCCCAAGCAGCGAGTCCAGTGACCGTAAGCAGCAAAGCCCACACTGACTGACACGCTCTTTACAAATGCAAATGTTGCCACTTCAAACGACAGGTTTTACAGCAGGAAAATTGAACGCTCATTGCCTCTCGCCCTTCACGGAGTGGATCGGGAAAATAATCGGGATATTTTCAGCGATTAACAACATAAATTCTGCTCTGCACCTCACAAACCTTCTGTATTCCACCAGAGAGGACTGCGACTGCAACGCATTTGGATTACAAGTCATTTGGATTACTTTTGGTACTGCTTTTGACATTTTTGCAATAAATAAATTATTATAATTGCATTTATCTGTCTGTCATGTTTTTCTTATACAGTACAGAAATAGTTATGTTTAGGTTTAAAGGTAGGAGTTGGATTAGCGACTATAAAAATATTTTTAATGCTATTGTTACTAAAATGGTTATTTCCTGCATATTTCGGTCAATTGCGTTTTATATCCTTTTATATTCACTATAAAATGGGTAGGTTTAGGTTTGGGGGTAGGTTAAGGGGTCTAAAAATCTAAATCGCTTATTGATAAAATTATATAATCTATATATATATATATATCGAATATCTTGATATAAAAGATACATAAATATTTTACGTTTTTTAGCTAAAATACGTAGCGATTTGTACATTTTAAACATTGAAATACATCTAAATTGTACGTTTTAGCATCAATAAAAATGTACAAAAACTTACATTTTGTGCTTGTAAATGTTACGTATTAATACCTACGTATAAACACTACTGAGACCAGACTGGACCTGACCCAATCGCAATTTTGGGGGTAGGTTAAGGGGTCTAAAAATCTAAATCGCTTATTGATAAAATTATATAATCTATATATATATATATATCGAATATCTTGATATAAAAGATACATAAATATTTTACGTTTTTTAGCTAAAATACGTAGCGATTTGTACATTTTAAACGTTGAAATACATCTAAATTGTACGTTTTAGCATCAATAAAAATGTACAAAAACTTACATTTTGTGCTTGTAAATGTTACGTATTAATACCTACGTATAAACACTACTGAGACCAGGCTGGACCTGACCCAATCGCAATTCTTTATATATGCATATATTTTATATTCTCTCTGTATATATTGTATCACTAACTGTTCATTTTGTATCTGCATCTCTTCCAGCAAAATAATATATATACAAAACGTGAAAAATAAGGTCTAGTTATTATCTTAATCACTTGGTGCCCCCTTACTGGCTGTTGCCCCAGGGCACTCGTCCAATCCCATCTATGGATAATCCGGCCCTGGATCTGGATCACTAAAACAACAGATATCTCTCTGGTGATGTATGCCAGAATTCTTTGATCGTTTAGTCCACTTAAACCCATCCCTTCTTACAATTAACTCTAAGCTCACTTTCATGTCTGCCTCCATCCAATCAACAACCAATGGATAGAACCAAGTCTCTGCCCTAAATGCTTTTATTTTTTGTAATAACTTGAAAGTATGTCACAATACAGAAAAGATCTGTCACTACTTCCGTTTCATTACGAGACATTTTTTTTTGTAATTACTGTAGATAATAAACTGTGAAACACTACTTGGAAAGCAAGAATATTATGGTAAGGTGTACTTGACATGCTCATTCAACTGTGCCATGCTACACCAATACTTGTCGACAAAAAATAGCTTATGTCTGGAAAGCCTTTTTTGAATGTGAGCTACTGTCAAGCTAACAAAACAAATTGTTGAAGGAATACTTCAGCTTCAATGCAAGTTTAGCTCTAACAACAGCCTTTGTTACATTGCACTGGGGTAAATGTTCAAATGCACATGGTTTTGAAAGCACTGGGGCTCATGATTTTTCCACACACACACTTACGGATTGGTTGGGCTGAAGATGAACATGGAGCTGAAGGGAAGGACGGGACGAGGGCTGCTCTGGTTCAGATCCTCCAGATTCTTCTCAGTCATGGGCATCGTCTCACTGTCTATACTGTTCACTGAGAAGACAAACAGATGTCACGTGTGAATTTAAATATTTGTAAGCTTTAGACCAACACTGGCTTGAAGCAATGTTAACACCCTTGAAAAAATGGCACACAAATGCGAGTATAAAATGAGTGAAAAATTGGTCACAGTGACCTTATAGGACTGTATGAGAAATACTAACTGGGAATAAGGGTTGTTTCCCCAGGGGGAGATGTGACGGTCACAGGTATGTGTGTGCCCATTCCTCCAGTCTGACCAATATTTAGTTTATTGTCCAAGTCTTCTGGCTTCTCAAGACACCATCGGTTCCCAACTGAAGGTTGATGGGGGTTTACAGCCAGTGAATCTCCTCCCATGTCCATGTGTCTGCAGCAGTGAGTCAAAATGAGGTTACACTTTGGTGTTTTGGTCATGAATGTCTCTGTGTTTCTGAACTAATCTTTTAAGTGAACAAATCCTTCACTGTCAATTCCGTGCACTGATTCATATTTCAGAGCATATTATTGGTTGGACCACTGAATAAATAGACCCTTCAATGAACGTGTTGGTGTTTTGAGTTTGGATTGACTCAGAAAGGCACTGGGAAACAAACCGACTCAGAAACAAACTAGGACTCAAACTAAATGAAGAAAGCATCTCGTTCATGAATGAGGATGTGTTGACTGACAACACTCTTTTTGAGTCATAGATATGTTGATTTGCACATTTTATTAAGTAAATAAATGTTTGGCTTAAAATGTTCGCGAACAAATCTGTTGAGTACATAAATTTGCTTATAGTATAAAAAAGTCACTGGTCACCACCCACTGGGGTGTAATGACCAAGAAAAAAGAAAGTCACTGAATGAATCAATGAACAAATCTCAATGAGTCTTTTTGCTGAATGGATTTAAGGGAGTCATCTCCACCACTGCTCATATGAATAAGGTCAACAGTCTTGTAGCTACTGGAACATGGTTCAGTTTTCTTGGGAACTTGAGAACAAATGTGCTGTTCAATCTAAAGTATAATAAAAAAAACTAAAAAAAACATCTTTTCAAAAATATTTGAGAAGAAAGTTTTACCTGTGGCTGTGCGACTTGCCCTCCTCCTTCTCTTTATTCCCTTGTTGCTCCTCTCCTTCCAGCGTGGACTGAGCTTTACTGGTACGTAGTCTGTGCTGTCTCCTCCCTCCGTTACCTCCATTTTCGCCCCTGGAGCATCTCTCTCCCTCCCTTGTTCCTGAACGTGAGCCATCCTTCTGCCTGGACCGCCGTTCACTCTTCCCCCCAGCACTGACCACTCCGTTGCCCTCTCTGTTATGCCTGTGGGAGTGATGGTGACGATGTTCTCTCTCCCCACCACCCTCATCCACTGAGCTCTGGTGGTGATGTCTGCGGCCCCACTCTCTGCTCCGGCTCCTGTCACTCTTCCCCTCCTTACACCGTGTCCCATCATGCTCCTTACTGCTGCTGTGATGGACGTGATGCCGGCCTTCTTTGCCATGACCCGTGTCATCATTTTCATTGGTCTCATTGGAGGGACGCTCCCTGTGATGGTGGTGCTTGCGTGGTGGGTGTGACTGTGGGGGCTCCATCACAGGGGGGACTCGTTCCTCCAGTGTGCCGCCCTCCCCTTGCAAATCCTGGGGTTTGTCCCAGCCTCTGTGGGGACTGATGGGACCATCACAACGAGGTTCCACCACCAGAGGCCGGTCCAGGTGGGTTTTCATGTCAGGGCGGAGGTGAAGGTTAGAGGTCAGCCGGGGGTTGAGCTCTTCTTGGTACAATGCCTCGCTGCTGGCCTGTATGTGCTTCCGAATCTGCGTGGTGCGCTGCTCCCACACGGACATCATTTTTAGAGAACGCTGCTGTTCTTTACTAGTGAAGAGAAGATTTAAGGAAAAAAATGTGTAAGCCTCAAACAGATTCAATTAAAAAACACTTAGGCATGGTGTTGAGGTTAGTCTCCATCCATGTCGAGACCCCCTTTCTAGATGGTGATTTCTTGTTTGCATTATTTGAAAAATCCTTATTGATTTGAAAATTCATTTTGGATGGCTGAAATTCACACAAATGAACAGTTTTGTAGTCTAGACCAGAAGAGGGTTGAGTTTGAGTCAAAACCGAGATCCAAAGAAGACTGAGTCCGAGTCAAGACCGCATGACAAGACCGAGACCATGAAAGTATGCTCTTGGACTCAGACATGAGAACCAAGACCAAGACCTGGATCTTGTCATGGACTCTGGAGCATGTGAACTCAGTCTTGACTTTGACTCAATCCCCTTCTAGTCTGGGTCTTGATTTAGATATGAATGAGTTGGTCTCGACTACAACATTGAAAGTTAATATTAAATAATATACATTTTTGACATAATATTGCTGGAAATTTTGTCTGTTTTTGCTCTGCTAACTAAAATAGTTCTAAACAAAGCCAAAGCAGGATCTGTCTAACACTGAACACAGCGGAGAGATACAAAGAGTGAAAAGTCCCAGTGCTGCTGGACTACATGTCAGTGCTCTTGGAACGGCGTTAGTTTAAGCAGATTTGAGGACTGGAACTAACCACTGTATAAATAAAAAGAAGGTCTTTATGGATGCCAGATTGCAAAGATTAGTTATGGGCATGCTTTACTCATCCTGCAAACGTTTGTGAACAATGATTTAGGTCATGAAGTTTAACCATGCATCCTATACTCTAAGTGTAGGACATTTAGAGGGATTTGTCAGGTCTAATGACCTCATATCTATTGCTCCCTTACAAGGAACAGTTCACGCACAAAATAAATTCTGTCATTGTTTAATCACACCCCATGTCATTCGGATTTAGAACGACATGCGTGTGAACAAATGATGACAGAAGTCTCCTATATTTATCCTATCGTGTCTCTTCTGGGCAATGTCATCTTATACCTTATTTCTTATCCAAATAGTTAGCATGAAGAGAACATGAATCAAGACAGTTATTGCTGTAAAAAGTACAAAAGTAAGGAAAAGATTCAGCTGGGGAAAAGTGACACATCTACACTTCTCTTTTCTCCACATCGCTCTATTCTGGGCACACCTCTAGCAGGCAAGTCTTGTTCAAGGGAGTGATGAGTGAAATACAGCAATGTGTAGACAGGTGATGGGAAAGAGAACACTCTCTGAGGCTGGGAGAGAGATGAGAGACTGATTTTCAGACACTATTTACTGCTAAAGCACTAACTAGGCCTTGTGGTGTGAAACAGTCCTGAGGTCAGACTGTAGCTCTTGTGTACAAGCAGGACGAGGTGGTGCAAACTCCCTGGTTTTACTGTATGACAGGACCTCAAGGTGTGATCTTCATTTCCCTTTTCTGTTTATTTGACTTTTGGTCATGTTAATAATAACAGATAGCAGAGAGATCACAGAAAACTTTGGGGGAAGAGGGGAACAGGATGTTCAAACTTGCATGAGCACTACAGCTCAATGAGTCAGAGCATGTGTATTAATCATTATGCCACAGCTCCAATATTTCCCCTTTTCTATTAAATATTAACATACTCAGCAAAAATAAAGACTGGAATGTTATCAACGTGCTATAAGCTGCTGTAAACAGTAGCAGTATTGCTAACTTTAAGCTAATCACTCTGGCTTAGCTAACTTTCTCTGGCTAAAAAAAACTATACACATCCTTTATCAAACTCTTAATTTTAAGTGTGGTATCGACCAAAAATAGCTTACAACAGCTTTTAAGTACAAAGAGTGAAATGTGATGGATGATTTTTTTTTACAGCTGGCCAAAGGTTAAAAATGAAATCACCGTCAACATATATTTATGAATGAGGGGCAAGATTATAGTCCACATTGTCAAACACTATGAGGTGCGTCAAGGATGAGTATTTGTCTTTTGTCATACAGATGATCAAAACATGTCCATTCATGTACTGATGCAGTAGTCATGCCCTATGCAGTACCATTACCTCAAGTAGTGATGTGCAGGGGAGCAGACAAAACTCCTAAAACACATACAGCACACATTGAAATACACAGATATAAACAGACACGCTAAGAGCCCCCACAGTGACAGAAAACAGGTTAGAGGACTAACATATGACAAGAAAATCAGTAAGGAATAAATATGTATAAAAGACAGACAGTGCAAAACGAATAGTGGAAAAATGAAAGAATGTACAAAACAGTGGAGAGAGATGAGATGATGGCAGACTTATCCAGACTCTCTACAACCCTAAACCCTTCAGTACTGCTCAAACTGAAGCATTATAGGAATAGTTCACAAAAAACTATAATTCTGTCATCACTCACCCTCATGTAGTTCCAGAGCCATATGACTTTTCTTCTGTGAAACACAAATGTTTAATGTCCTAGTCACTCTTTTAAATATAGTTAAAATCAATGAGGACTATAATTTAATTAATAATTTATGCATTTAGCAGACGCTTTTATCCAAAGCGACTTACAGTGCATTCAGGCTATAAATCTTTTACCAGTATGTGTGTTCCCTGGGAATCGAACCCATGACCTTTTGCGCTGCTAACGCAATGCTCTACCACTGAGCCACAGGAACACAAGACTAAAGCTAACCAGCCATAAAAGTACAACAAAAGGATTTCACATGTTTTGCATGCTATATTCTGAAATCTTCTGAAGCCATACAACAGCTTTATGTGTAATACAGATAGGCTTTTAATTGTTATTGACCGAAAAACTTTATATTGTGAGTTTATTAGAGTTCATCAGAAAAGTGGTAATGTCTCATTTGTGAATGAATCATTCAGACCGGTTCGTAAACTAGAACAATCAATTTACTGAAAAGATTTGACTCAAAAGAATGATTCATTCACAGACTGTACTGATCTGGTTCTCAAAACTAACAATGATTTTGCAGTTAACAGTTCCAGAGAAACGTATCATTAAATAATCATAATTTATGAAATAATGAAATACACCTTAGTTTCGGTCTGCTTCTCACACTAAGTTATTGTATGACTTCACATGACCACTTTTATAATGCTTTTTTGTCTTGTAACAGCCCTAGTCCTCATTCACTTTTATTATGTGAAAATGAGAGGATATTCTTAAAAAATTCATTTTCTTTGTTCCATTAAAGAAGGTCAGTCGTACGGGTTTGGAATTATATGACGGTCAGTAAATGATGAAAGACTTTTTATTTTGGGGTAAACTGTTCCTTTACATCACCAAAAACTAATTTAAAAAATCTATCACTAGCTTGAACACAAATGTCTTTTAACCTTTAGCTTCTCAAAAGATTGACAACGAGCCAAGTTCTGTTTTTCTAAATCTATCTATTCTATTTAATTAAGAGTATAGAGTATATACTGGATTCCTGAGTTCACCTGCCTGTATGTGTAATAGAGAATATATATGTGTGTGTGTCGACACTCTCGCAATGGGTTTGTTGTCTGACAGGAGTGCTGACTCATTAGGCACTAACAGTAGCAGAAGCTCTAGTAGTGATGCTCACTGGGAAACATAAGGCCGATTCTCAGAACACGGCTCAATGCCAGCGGCAGCCAATGAGCCCAGCGAACAGTTAATCTAGAGTATCCAGAAACTTGCCTGACCCACTAGCTAAAGAAACACAACAAACATAAAGTTAGAATCTGGGAAACATAAGGCCGATTCTCAGAACACGGCTCAATGCCAGCGGCAGCCAATGAGCCCAGCGAACAGTTAATCTAGAGTATCCAGAAACTTGCCTGACCCGCTAGCTAAAGAAACACAACAAACATAAAGTTAGAAAAAAAAATTAAGTATAAAACCCACTGATGTAGCTGCATTACACTAAAGCAGATTAATACTGATAGTTTAGCTAGTTTACCTCAAGTCTACACTTACACTTTTTTCAGCAACACCTTATAATAGCTTTCATTAATAAGCGAGAAACAAGATCAACCATATCAGTAGATCATGAAGATTTTAATATTAATATAAGCATATATGAGTGTATATTCTCATTAAAATATGAATTGTTTAATTAATTACATTAACAAGAATTATCAAATTACATTATCACCATAACAATTTGAATGAAAATTTAATTTGAAGAATATTTTCAGAGCATTTCCTTTTATCATTATTTCTAATTCATTTTAAGCAATAACTTTGTATATTTTTTAATCCAAAAACTCAGATTTGTTAACTAATGATTTGTAAAACATTATGTTGTTACAGAACCATTAACATTTTTTTTATAAAAGCCAGTATAAATGTTACCCTTCACTGATTTTACTCTTTATGGTTTACCTCTCATGACCCATGCATAATATTTTCATGTATAATATTTAATCTGTTAAACTGCAAGATTCACTGTGAATGACTGGTCAGCAAGACTAGTTTGGTTGTCTGGCATCATGCAAGAGCAGTGTGCTGGGACAGAAGAGGAGAGGAGATTTGAACAGAGAGTAAATGAACTCACGGTGAATGAGAGCTGGAGTTGGAGGAGCTGCATGAAAGAGCACCAGGATTTGGCCTTATAAAACTGCATATGCCAAAAACAAAAACCATGAGAGGGGAAAGAAATAGTTTGGTGGGGCGGAGTCAGAGGCAGGGACTGTAGCTGCCAATCACTCTGACACTAACTCCACCCAACTCAATGGGAAGTACATATCAACAATAGTGTGACTTCAAAACAGAATTTAAAACAAAACAGGTGAGAAGGCATCACAGTATTAGGAAAGACATTCAAATTCCAGGTGCATTCAAATGGATTCAATTAATTAATTAAATGAAATTATATTACACAAAATTAGTCATTATATTATTCTATTAAATTATTCAATAAATGGACTTTTGAACACTGGAAAAAATGTCCTCATAATGAAAAATTACAAATAAATAAATGTGTTAACTCAATATAAACATTACAAAAATCATTCAGAATGTCTACAAGATTCTGAGGGGGACAAATACAAAAGAGTCATATCCAGGGCCATAACCACATTGAAAGGAACGTTACCCCAATATTCAGAATTGTGGTTGATCAAATATGGTTGGTTTTAAATTAGGTTTTTAATTCATAATTGGCTTTAATTCATTGAATTGCCACAATAACTGTCTTTAGCTACAGTTAAACAACCAATTTAGGTTAAAATGCAAATAACTGAATCAGATTTTGATGGCATGATTCATTTGATTTATCATTCATTCGCTAAATATATTTTCCACTGTACATTAATTGGTGTCTAACAACAAATCTTATCAAACACAGACTGATTTTTCAGTTGGCCTCAGCAGGAAAGCATAAAGAAAATCTGTAGATCTCCACACAGCCTGGCTGAATCAAGTATACATGTCATTTTAGAGTAAAGACAACCAATTATGGGTGTAGGACCAACTGCAAAAAAGAACATAAGAATCCTACAGAGACATACTGAGGACCAAATAAAAGTGACAACAGTGACAACAGTAAAATAACAAAAAACCAACACCCAGAAATGTGCTTACAGAGACAAACAGAAATATGATTCTTGGGACACATAAAAAAAGCAATGAAGAGGACATGATGGGGTTTATGAACAGGTGTTTCAGAGGGTTAGTGAAAGGGGAGGGCAGGTTTAACGCCCCCTGACTTACGCTGTGATGGAAATGTTAGCGGCCGACATGGGGCTGACCTCCTTTACCTCCTTGGCTTTCTGCAGAGCCAGTTTCTTACTGATGGCCTCCTCCTGCTCCTCCTCATCCTGAGAGAGGAGTAAGACACAGAAACACAGAATGACAGACAAGTATAAATGTGCATTCAATGGCAAGCACCGCTAGCATCAACAAATCAAGATAGTGATGTCCCAAGAGCCTTATGGCCCTATACTGTTGGTACCATCTTCATGTAAGGCTGTAAATCCCACAAAGGACTGAAAGCTTCATTACCTTGAGTTATTGACCAGGGCAAACATTAGTCAGATCAAAAGAGCCCTTACAGACAGTCTCATGAAACTAATAAAACTGTCAGAGCATGGAGATAGGATCACACATTTGGTATACACAAATGTGAGACTCATGTGTTGTGTGCGCAGGAACTGTACAGATGTGACAGTGACTAGTATTGGCCATGTATGTACATATTTCATTTTTGTACAGCCATGAACTGAAACGTTTGCTTTTTGTTTTGTTTGTTTTTTGGTTTTTTTATGCACAGTCACTTTTTTGATAGTGCACTTTGGTATTCTGTTGTCACTTTATATGATAATCTTCAGTGAAATACTACTTTTCAGTGGATGGATGACATTTGAATTTGTTTGTTGTGAGGATTTCTGTTTTGTCAATCATGATTTGTTAACTGAATCTACGCACCCAAAAAAGACTTTTTATGTATAAATTGGCACAGGACTTTTTCATATTTTTTGCCATACATCCTTATCATGCCCAACCAACCTTGGTGAGTTCTTGTGCATTGGCAAGATTATCAACAGCGATGGCCAAAAAGACATTGAGGAGAGTGTCTGATCAAATGTGCTTTAAGGAATTTGCGTGAAAGTGGTCATCTAATAAAACTGTCAAGCAAGTCAGGTTGTCAATTTTTTTATGCAGTCTTTTAACACACACTAAATGTTTGGGGTCAGTAAGATTTGTTGTAAAGAAATTAATGCTTTTTCAGCACAGATTAATTAAATAGATAACATTTATAATGTTATAAAAGATTTCAAATAAATGCTGCTCTGTTCCTCTTTTGAGCACCAAATCATTATTAGAATAATTTCTAATCGATCATGAGATGCAGCGCTTTATATTTTATGGTGAGTGTCATTACTGAAACCACCATTTGTGCATATTATTTTGTTTTCTTTACATGAAAAATTAGGCCATTAAAAAGCATGACTGTAACAACAGTCCTATGTTATATATAAAGGATACAGTTTCCAAACAGTGTGAGCACAATGAAGTACACGGAGCAGAACATTCCCCGGTGCACTCCTCCCTGGGATTCAATTCCATGATACATCACAGCATTCCAGTCCTCTCCTGTCAGAACCTTATGAGATAAAATAAATTATGGAAATATTACAAATATCAAATGAGAGCGTTCAGACACATAGCACCAGATGGTCAATACCTGAAACACTGTCAGGATAGCAGCTGGGAATGTGTCAAAGTTGGTCGTCGGGGTCTCATCTTCAAAATTAAACCTAGAAGAGAGATGATGAGCTGTGAATCCTTTTCTTGGATGAGTCTCATGTGTATGCTTAAGAGCCAGCTTTGCTCTAATTCCAAAATCTTTCATTTTTTCAGTTTGTTTGCTCACAAACTGCAAAAACGGTACTGATATGTTCCAATAATAATGTTTCTTTTCATCTGCATATAAAAGCTGAGCTGAATCCTCCTCTCTGCATCTCTAGAACTAATAAATATGCTTTCTTATTTCACCATTCTCTTCCATATACACTCTCAGGGGCTCTGTAGGGGACTCATTACTAGAGAATGTGGAGAAATGCTTAAAAAGAGAGAAGAAACATCTCACAACTAAGGGCTTGTTTACGTAATTCAAGAAAATAAAAGTGATTCCTTTCTTTGCCCAATCACTGTTACTCAATTTATTGGAAGAAAATAGCACAAAAGCAATATAATGAGAGAAAACTGAAGCTACTGATAATTATAAATAAGTGAAATATCTAAAATTGTCATGATTTTATATAACTTTCGTAAATTCATATGTTTGTACAACTTTAATAGGGATGATAAAAAATATGACGTGCTAGAAGCCCCAACAATGAAATGCCATTGGTTCAAAATCCATGTAGCTGCATAATTATCATCAATCGTGTTTTGATCAGCTGTGATTGTTTCATCGTGCAGCATTTTCAAATAAAGTGAGAACAAACAAATTACTTATTACATTGGGTTCTACCTGGTTAGCAAACAGCATTTTATGTGTAATTTATTTCAAGTTCATATTTATTAAAAATATATATTAAACAAAGATTCTGAGTGAGAATTTTATCTGGTCTGACTATTTTCAGTAGCTCTGCTCTCTGATGTGCTTGACAGCCAAACGTATGAAACCACCTCTCTCATCCAACCCAGAAAATGACTGCATAGATCAGACAGTCAGTTTATCATGTTCATCTACAGTCTTAGATATTAATGTGCTATGGAGCTGAAATCCAGTACCAGAGAAGCACAAAAGCAATTTATCATTTCACTAAGCACAGATCTGAAAAGACTTCACTGCCATCGGGAGGGAATAGTCTCTCCTGCAGCTATCCCCACATTGTCATGTTTCAAAAACATTTTCTCATTTCGCACCAACTATTTGTTTATCTGGCACTCTTCGTATTACAGTAGATCACATGACAGCGTGTTTGTGCATCTAAGCTGATATTTGCCTCATGGGAAGCGTGTGTATTGGCAATTCCTCTGTTGCAGCGTATGATTAATAATTCATAGAACAGAGAAATGAAAACTTGCGCCGTCTGGATCAGGCTCAGTCATGTTTGTTAACATGTGGCTGAGGGGTAAATGAAACGAAAGGGCTTGGAAGAGTCATGGCTGCTTATGCAGAGAGGAACGTAAACGAGTTTTTTTTTTTCCACGTCAAGAGATGATTTATGCATTTTCAGTCAAAAGTGCATCGCACAAGTGCTCTTAAAAGTAAAGGGTCTATATAAGTGGTTCTCAACTGGTGGGTCAAATCCAAAAGTGGGTTGCAGGTCTGTTCTGACTACAGACAGCAGGGAAAACAAACATAATAAAATTCAAGTAACCGTATTATTGTGCATAGTTAGAGCAACAAATTAAATAGACTTATTTAAGGAAGAAAAATGCTTCCTATATCTTTTGTTGATAGTATATTGGCACAAATTAATTTGTCTCTTGGTAGAAGCCAGTCTTTAAATACATTAAATAAATACATATTATCTTATAACTATGGTTTGTGCTGTCCACAATTTATTTGCACAGTAAATTATTGGCTGCTCAGAGCATGAAATCAATTAGAATTAGAAAACAAACACTTAAACTTTCAAAACGAACCCATGTTATCTGACCACTAATCATCAAATATACTTTATGGCTTTATTAATAAATTCCATTGTTTAATATTAGGGGCATTGTTTTTTTACTTTTTCATAATTAACAAATTTGGGACTGTGTTGGCTTGTCCAGAGTAAAACTTAAAGTAAACAATGGCATGGACATGGACTAGATGACATGTGAGTGTAACCCTCAGCCTGATACTTACTGTCCTCCGAAGAGCTGCATCCCTAGCAGAGCAAACACTACAATGAAGAGAAACAGCAGGAACAGGAGACTGATGATGGACTTCATTGAGTTGAGCAGAGACACCACCAGATTCCGTAACGAGTTCCAATACCTGCCAAAGCATTTCATGATAAATCAGTTTAGGGAAAGAAATATACCTTGATTTGTGGTATGCTATATACATACATAAACACAAACTGTTGAACTACTGAGAATTAATAAATGCCTCAAGTGTGTTAACACAGCCATGCCATGAAATGGAGCACTTGTTACACCTCGGGTCTATTAAATATGCTTTTTTATTCAATCATAATTCAATGGTCATTAGTCAGTTATTCCATTTGAACCACTAATAACAAGTTTTCTTGTCATTGTTATCCAATTTCTTGTCTGGTGTCTTTTGAAACTTAATTCGGAACCGTCAACAAATCAGAATCAAGCATTTAACTATGTCATGGTATAAATATGATCATTTACGACAATAAACTACAGAGCACCATAGATGAACAGGCAGTTTTGATCTCTTACTTGGTAACCTTGAATATCCTCAGCAAACGTAGTGCTCGCAAAACACTAATGCCAAAAGAGGCTCCTGGTTTTACTGCTGCCCAAATCACCTCAAAAATGCTACCCACAATCACCTAAACACACCAAAGAGAGAACACAAACACACCAGGCACAATTTAAATTTGAAAACAAAGCTCATTTCCAGCATTTCAGCAATAATTTCAAAAATTATAATTCTAATCATATAATTTGTCAAAATGTCTTGCAGCTGCTGTCTTTGAGGGGGGTCAGTAGGACATCAGCATTCCTCTGTTTCTTATAAGGCAGAACCCCTGGCATTAGCTGGGAAAGGAACATGTATTGTTGTTGGTCCCGCATATCATTTGTATCTGACGACACTCTTACTCACCCCAAAGTCAAAGCAGTTAAATGAGGAGTGAAAGTAGGTCCTGGGCCCAAGGCCATACATCTTCAGACTCATTTCTATTAGAAACAGACCAAGGAATACAAACTCCGCCAAATCTGTATGCACAAAAAAGCATTTATCAATGAACTTTTTAAGAAGAAAAAAGTAAAGAACTGGGCAGGTAACTGAAAAAGATGTCATCACATTGTGCTCTTGAGGAAGACAAATTAAATATTTTGGGGGAGCTGTCCCTGCAATAACTGTGGCCTTCTATAAAAGCATCAGCTCAATGACAATTAATGATTAGTATCAGTTGGCATGCAAGCAGAGGTATATGTAGGAGCTGGGGCAATGCTCCTTTCTCATCTTTTGCACCAATCTGCCACAAGGAACTCTTTACTGTGTGGACTAAAATCTATGGGAGTTACTTCCTTTACATTAACATAGTTGAGGCATGAATTGAACTTCAGAATGGACTGCTCACCTGACATGGATCAAAAGTCAACACACGGCACAAATTTGGACATTTTCTATATACAGTACCATTCAAAAGTTTAGGGTCCGTAAGAGTTTTTTTAATTTATTTTGGAAAGAACCAATGCTGCATTTATTTGATCAAAAACACAGTAAAAGCAGTAGTATTGTGAAATATTATTACAGTTTATGTAAATATTATTTGCAATTACAACTGTTTTCTATTTTAATGTATTTTAAAATGTAATTTTTTTCTGGTGATGACAAAGTTGAATTTTCAGCAGCCATTACTCCAGTCTTTAGTGTCACATGATCCTAATATGCTGCTTTGGTGTTGCTTAATATTTATATAAAAAAAAAAAACTGATATATTTTTCATGATTGTTTGCTAAAAAGAAAATTACAACCAAAAACAGCATTTATTTAAAACATTTTTTTTGCAACAAAGTCTTTACTGTCACTTTTGATCAATTTAATGCATCCTTGCTTAATTATTTGTAATTAACTTCATTAACTTATCAGTGTGTAATGTAATTAATTTAATTACATTTTTAATCTAAAGACTCTTCTTTTTAACTTATGAAACATAGCAGTCACAACAACAGGGGCAGTTTTATGTAAAACTAAAATTCAGATGCTAAAAACTAAAGCTTGACTTTGAGTCAAATCTTAAGATAAGTTGAACAATTAATGATGCGAATACAAGGAGCATAGTATTTAAAAGCACTTGTTTTGCATTGATTTTTGATGGTTTTTAAATGACTCCCAGTGCACCTAAGCCATGTTCAAATATAGTTCACATAAACCTGTGATCCTCCAGAGAGCTGTAGTGATGCTTTAAAGATGCGGTTCACTCACACAGTGCATATGTGAGCCAGTCGGGCTGGTCGTAGTGAACTATAGCCACACACAGTGTGTTCAGTCCCACTATACACAGAACAGTCCAGTAGAAGCTCTGGGCCTTCACCATACGGCGGATGAAGAAGCGAAACCTCTTCGCTTTTCTGCGAAAGTATGATGAGCTCTCATTCTTGCTGCTCTTCACGCTTGTACGGGTGAATGGAGAGCCCTGGGGAGCTGCGGAGAGAGAGACTGTTTCAGATGTTCACAACAGCTCACAGATGATGGAGGGGAGAAGAGAGGAGAGGGATTCAACACATATTCTGATTTGTTAACGTCTTCTTTATCCATCTTTCCACTCTCTCTCTCTCAATCTCCTTCTATTTTGGTTACAATTCTCTGTTTATGTTACATGTAAAAAAAAAAAATACATCCCCAAAACCATCACAGATGTAAGTTTTATGACACTTTTTTTAATCTGATTTTTTATTTTCTATGCTGATTTTGGAGAAAATCTACCATGAGTTCAAAGGTCACAGGCATTAGGCCTGGATCTTACCGACTGATGAGATGTCAGTGAAGTGGTCTTCTCCTTCCTCTGCATTGATGAGGTCATTTTTGCTCTTCTTGGCTCTCTTCAATACTAAACATGTTGAAAAGCGAATAGTAATTAAACAGTAGTAGTATTAAATATAATAATAAATTCATTGAGTATAGTAAAAATAACTGAAAAATGAAAAATTGTTATTAATTATTATTAGTAGTAGTAAGTAAGACTCAATCTCTTTTGCTCTAATAATGAACAAATATACTTTATTTCTCAATGGTTACCTGGGTTGTTGCATTTCCTCTTGTACCAGGCACCATCCTCCTTCTCCTCTGCATTTTTATCTTCTTCAGCAAGCATTACTTCCTCTGAAACAAAGATATTTCACTACTTACACTATGTATGTCTTGCATCTGAAGCCATGATGTTTTTATTTTGAATTAAGCATCTAAATGAATACATGACAGGCTGAAATTGTTTTGCTCTTTTGAGGTTGTTTGCCAGGGTATTGCCACAGTATGGTTGCTAAGCTATTCTAAGTGGTTGTTCTATGTGGTTGCTAGGGTGTTCTTGGTAGTTGCACAGGTGGAGAGACAGACAAAAGCAACCACTATAAGGCTTATTGTAACCTGATGCCACACACAGTAATCAGTGCTGTCACTGAAGATATGACAAACATCCAGCAGGAGGCAGGGACAGCAGTGAGCACTGTATCTATCACCCAACACATTAACGTTTTAAACAATGTGATTCATATCTGATTGACTATAACGGCTGTAGCAAGATACAGGAAGAAGTCAAAGCACCTGTAAGCAGTTAATTCCATCACGGTTTTATGGTGTTAATACATCAAAGCCGGGCCACCATAGAGGAGTTCGGGAAATCACCTCTCTAAGCCAAATAAATCCCCATGGAAGAGCCTTAGTGGGCTTCTGGGAAATAAAACGGAGGATACTACATGCTGTGACAGAGCTAATTAACCCCTGCGCTGATGGAGGATCATTAGTTTTACAAGAAACTGTGCCACCTTAAGAGAAACTACAGTATTAGGATGAGAGGTAGAATTATAAAGAACAAACAACATCAACATTTGAAGCCAAAACATTCCTTTAGGAAAACAATTTTATCCATTTTCTTCTGATTTCTTCTTGTTATGATGATTTTTTGTAACATGCTAAGGTTTCATATTTCCTATGTCCATCTACATGGAAAATCAAGGGATTTCTGGCTTTGTCCATTGGGTTTCCCTTTCGAAAGGGAACTCAACGCTGCGTCCTCTAGAGGGTGCTAGGGGAACGCCTTCAGCGTGACCGGTGTCTGAAGCATGAATGAAAAAACGACAATGAACTTGACATTGGCAGGTGGAAGCCCATGACGTAAGCAAATGAGCGACTGCGAGTATAAAAGGAGCACCTGTGGAATATGTCATCCTCTTTTTTGTCTTCAGGGATCCTTGTTTCTGGAGTGTGATTGGTAAGAAAACGATGTCTGTTGTGAGACGCTTTAGGAGATGTGCAGATCCGTGTCAGCGCTATCTGACACCAGATGACGCACACAACCTTTGCGTTATGTGTTTGGGCGAAGAGCACGCGCGTTCTGTTCTCGAGGGAACGGAATACGTTCATTGTGAGCAGTTCTCAGCAAGAAAGCTCCAATCTCGTTTGTCCCTTTTTTCGAGGGAATTGGGACAATCATTTGCCCCCCGCGGCTCGGGTCCTGCCGCTGCTGAGGCAGCGAGGAGACTGAGATCATGGGGATCGCAGATGGAGCTGGCTGACGAGTTTGAGAGAGGGGTTAATCTTTCGCACTCGTCGGCGGCTGCCGAGGGTGAACTGCTGGAAGAGGATGTGTTGTCACTTACATCCTTTGATCCAGCAGGAAGTGCTCTGTTGCAAAGTGAGCAGGATCTGGCTGATGAGGGTGGAGAGGATGTTTCTGAGCCTTCTCAGTCTACCTGCCACCCGCGTATGATGAGCTGTTGGAGGTTATGGATCATGCCACTGCGAGATTAGATCTGCAGTAGAGGCGCGAGAAAGGGGAAATTGCTCGACTGGATGAGCGATTTCTTTCTGGACATAACCGCCCAGCTCCCGTGAGCCTCCCATTCCTTCCAGATCTCCATATTGAGATCGAGACTAGACGCTGCGTCTCATTGCCATGCTTCGGGCATCATACCTGTGCCTCCTCAGACAAAAAAAGAGGATGACATATTCCACAGGTGCTCCTTTTATACTCGCAGTCGCTCATTTGCTTACGTCATGGGCTTCCACCTGCCAATGTCAAGTTCATTGTCGTTTTTTCATTCATGCTTCAGACACCGGTCACGCTGAAGGCGTTCCCCTAGCGCCCTCTAGAGGACGCAGCGTCTCGTTCCCTGTTCTCAGGGAACCATGGTTACATGCGTAACCTGAGACGATTTCCATTAATAATAGCCATTAATTGTAAAATTGCTATTGGAAGTGTGCCACTGAGAATTATTAAATTACATCCAAACATCACATTTACATCTGAATGGTTATTAATCTACATGAAACTGTAAATTACCCAAACCCTAAATTTAGCTTAAAAATTAGGTTTAATCATCTGGATTCAGTCAGATTTACTGAATGGAAACTATTTTTGTGCCTGGCACTGCATGTGGAAAATCATCAAGTTTGACAGTTCAAACTATGGGTGGGAAATGTGTTCCATTATTTTATATTGCATCATAAAAGTCCATATTTCAAAATATTGTGTTCATAATAACTATGTTCAAATTCTTGGGTTCAGTGGGATTTTTATTTTAAAGAAATTATTACATTTATTCAGCAAGGATGCATTAATTTGATCAAAAGAGAGAGTAAAGACATTTATAATGTTAAAAAAAAAGAAAAAAAAAGTTTTCAAATAAATGCTGTTCTCATGTACTTCTTATTCATCAAAGAACCCTGAAAAAAAGTTTCCACAAAAATATTAAGCAGAATAACCGTTTTCAACACTAATAATAAGAAATATTTCTTGAACGTCAAATCAACATATTAGAATGATTTCTGAATGATCATGTGACACTGAAGACTGGCTGCTGAAAATTCAGCCTTGCTATCACCGGAATTAATTTAAAATATATTAAAATAGAAAACAGTTATTTTAAATTGCAATAATATTTCACAATATTGCTGTCTTTACAGTACTTTTGATCTAATAAATGCAGCCTTGGTGATCATAAGAGACTTCTTTCAAAAACATTAAAAAACCTAACCAACCAGAAACTTTTAAAAGCCGTAGTGTACATCTATAGCACATATGTTTTTTCTGTTGATTTCTGCAAGTGAGACCCTTTTTTTTTTAAAGTTCTGTTCGGTTCTGAAATTTCGGTGCAGTTTCAGGGACGCAGCATCACGCTGTTACAGTACAAATACTGCAATCTAATTATATTGGCACTAATATTAATACATGCAGAATGTGTAAAACTGGTGAAAATCCTGAGAAAAACTTGAGAAGACTATTACTAAACTGGCCCCCAGATCAGTGCAAATCCACAGCCACAGAAAGCTCCAACACATTGAGTCCCTGGCTGATGAAAGAGCCGTTACAGGCAGTCATGGGAAGACTGAGGGTATGAACCAGCTGGTGGAGAGAGTGGAAGTCTATGTGGTTGCCATGGAGAGAGGAAGTGCTGAGCAACAGACAGGCACAGATACATCAGCTCCCATCGCGGCCGAGGAGAGATCCGGGAAGCGAGTGAGATATGGTCATGGGAGAAAAAGCACAAGGGGACAGAACACTCTGTAGGGAACAGACGAAGGCCTTCTGGTGGTGGCAATGTAGATAATTCTCAGGTTCAAGTCTTGAAAAACCCATGAATGTCTCTGAATTTGAAAGTGGGTACTGTGGAGATATTACATATCAAGTGTTAAAGGGTTAGTTCACCCAAAAAAATAAATTAGGCTGCGTTTCACTTATACACCTAGGATGCATCGGGGGTGAGTAAAACGCAGCCTAATTTATTTTTTTGGGTGAACTAACCCTTTAATGGAGATATTGTTCATTTGAGAGACTGACCTGCCTTGCAGATCCACTCCAGGTAGCCAGTCAGCTCCCTCTCGATCTGCTGTTGTCTGCGAAGCTTCAGGAACTCCTGCCTTTTCTCCACACGCTCTCGCTCCTTTGCAAACTCCCTGTTTGGACAAAAGCACATAAATTCACATCCATGAACCCACTGTACTGCACAGAGGCATCAGGGGAGCCCTGCTCAATGGCACAGGTCATGTGTATAAGAGCATGCATGTATCTCATAATACAGTGATGCACCCACAAAAGCAAATACACCCATTGATAACACCATAAGGTACATGTTTGAAAAACAAAAGTGAATGAGATAAATGCACCAAAATGAAACGTTAGAGAAAAAAGCAAGTACAAGGTGTGGCATCCACATTTGCAAGAGCTGTAGAAAAATCAATGTTTTAGAATCAATAGAAAACAACAGCTAAATGTCTACAGTTTATGCCTCACTTAAAGCTGAAGTGTGCAATTTCTTCTTAATTGTTAAAATTCCTACTCCTATCCCAACTTAATATACAGAGCCAGATAGTTAAGCCAATCTTATATTCATTTTATCTTAATTGTCAAATATAATTGCAGCGTGATGCATTTAGTAGACTAACTATTGAAGTCTATAAATCTAAATCTATAGGTTTGTAGACTTCAGTAGATCTGCTTAAAAAGACCCATTAATCCTTGTTTTCAGCATCATTAACAGCATATAGTATGAAACTTGCAAAGATGCAAAGCAATAAAACAATTTCAATATATACGGCACAAATTGTAGAAATAATATGACAATATTATATATTATTATATATACTATACAATAATAATATACAGTACTGCTCAAAAGTTCGGAGTCAGGAAATGTTTGAGTGTTTTCTATTTTAATATATTAAAATATATTTTAACAATGTAGAAGTCTTTACTATCACTTTCAATCAATTTATTGCACCTTTGCTGAATGAAAGTATTAATTTCTTACACCAAAAAAATCTTACAGACCCCAAACTTCTGAGCAGTAAATATATATAAAATTATATAATATTATATAATTATTATACACAATATAATAATAAGGCATCATCATCATCAGTTAAAACTATGTGATTTTTAGAAACCTGTTGAAAACATATATTATTTCTGCAATTCTAATTGATGATAGTAATGGTGCACTTTAGCTTTAAGGACACAAAATATCTGAAATGACTAATGTAAAATGGTTGATTAACTTCCTGAAGAGACGTTACAGCCTCACAAGGAAACAGAGGTCAATCCTTTACTCTCAGTAATGCACCTACAGGGCGAGACAGTTTCTCTCATCTAATCTCTCTAACTTTCACCCCACAGTATGACAAAACTGTGTAGTAATACCTTGATTAGATATTAAGCTCATAGGTCAAAAAAAGTGGTATTTACTGACAAATGGCCATGCAATGCCTGTGAGAGGCATATTTTACCCTGACTTGGTTATTAAATGAGTCCCATTCATTTTCATCAGCATTACAGCTTTCTCTGCAACATGATTATGTAGGAACACTAAGGGAAAAAAATGCACTGTTTGTGCCCCCTCACAACCTGCCATCTGTTATCACACCAATTAGAGGACAGCGTGATGATTGACCACCATTACTCTTTAACAGGTGCACAGAGTGTACAGAAAGGAGGTGAAAAAAGAGCTATAAATGCAAAGAACAAAGAAAAGAAGAAAATAAAAGTAAGGTGGACAGAATGTGAGGGATGTGATGCTCCTGGAATGAAAATGTTACTTCATGCTCGAGAATGTGATCGGAGCAGGAAGGGAATGTGAATAGAAAAAAACTAAAGGAGAAAAAAGACAGAGACAAGACAGAAAAGAGAGTAAATATTACATAAGTAAATAGCATTTTCTTGTAAAATGTACTCCAATAATCTTTGTATTATTTACTATGTACAATTTTTTTCTTCTTCTTCTTCTTCTTCCTTTTACAGTGTGGTAAAAGGAATCCAAAACCCTGGAACACAAAAGTCCATTTTAGTCCATAAAATAAAAGTCAATGGGATCCAAAAGCAACATCTCGTATGACGTATGAGGTCAGCGTTGCGCATTTGATCCTGTTTGTTTACAGGATCAAAGGAAGCAAAGTTTCCTTACTTTAGCAAAGGAAAACCGGTTTTCTCTTGGCTTATATCGAAATCCTCTCACATTCTTCTTTACAAATCCTCGTTTTGTACTTCTAATTAGTGACCGTTGTTTTGTTTTGATCTCTCCGCTGCATTTCCGCGTTCGTCACTTCTGAGCGGTGCATGCGCAAAGCCGACATCTTACGTCATCCGCCCAGAACTGCTTCCATTTACAACAGTGAACGCAAGCTAGATTAAAGTGATTATTACGTTTTGAATATGGATATTTTTCTTACAAAAACGCATCGATTTGCTACAGGAGGCCTTTGTTCACCCCCCGGAGCCGTGTGAGACACTTTTTTTATGGATGGGCGCTTTTTATTTCACTTCTTTTGGACTGAAGCACTGCAACACCCACTGACTGCAATGATAGAGCTTGGAATAGTCAGGACAATTTTTTATATAACTCCGAATGGCTTCGTCTGAAAGAAGAAAGTCATATACACCTAGGATGCCTCGGGGGTGAGTAAAACACAGCCTAATTTTCATTTTTGGGTGAACTAACCCTTTAAGAACATGATGCTGCACTAGCATCCAGAACACAACATACGCGGTTCTTCAGCTTGATTCCCATTTAACAATGTGGGGAAAATCCTCTTTTTCCCTCCCTGCATTGCAGTGGCAGTGTGACAGTGACAGTGACAGTGAGTGTGTGTATATTTGTTCGTGAGTGTGTGACAGACGAGGGGGAATACTAACTTTGTGGCACCCTCTCTTTCTCTCTCACTCTCTCTCTCTAACACAAATTGTGACAGCATTTTCATTTTTGGGTGAACCATCCCTTTATAAACTGTTAAAGTCCCCCTGCTGTCACTAATTTTATCCAAAAACTCATCTTTGATCATCAAAATGACATATTTAAAGTTTTTTCTTGTCGAAATATTTTCTTCATGCCTTAAAATAGCTTGAATATAACTCTACACCCATACCTCCTTTAGTATACACAGAAACATGAAGATGCAAATGAAAATGCAAATCACAGCATCTCAGACTTCCTGCCCCACTTTCACTCAGTCAACTGAAGTAGTAAATGCTACATAATGGCAAGTGGCAATACAGGAATAATCCAGCCATAAATGTTTGAACCAGAGACTGAACCAAAGAAGGAGAGGAAATTAAAAAAGAGAGAAAGAGGGAATTATACAGAGTCATCTACAAGTCAATGTTTCAAAATGGTAAAGCGTTTATGTATCGCTCTCTACAACATCGGACATGTAACAGTAATTGATTAGCCTTTGGCTTGTCTACATGATCAAACAACTAATAATGTGTTGCTAATGTTACACAAACCATGTTCCCGTTTGCCATCTCAGACAGCAAATTTATAAAAATCAACATCCTTAGGTAGAAATGTGACAGGGGCTGTTTCAAAGCGACTGAGACTGTCTTTGGTACACTGTAGTTTTAAGGGAAAATGATCAGCAATGGTGTTGACTGAAGAATTTGCACATGGTTTGTCTTTAAGCATATTAAAAACACCAGATAGACATGTGAACATTAAAAACTTGATTTTCACTGCAGGGGGTCTTTAAATATAATCTTTGTCAATTTTTCATGCTGTTCATTATAATACTTTGATGCCTAAATTGAAATAGGTTAGTTTTAATTTATTCAGACAAAAATAATTTTAAGATCAACAATTTCTACGTTCACACTGCAGGCAAATGTGGCCCAAATCTGATTTTTTTTGCTCACATGTGACTCAGATCTGTTTTTGTCATGACAGTGTGAACAGCACAAACCGCATGGAATCTGATCTTTTCAATTCTGATTTGTGCCACTTCCATATGTGGTACTAAATCCGATCCATGTCAGATGTTTTGCAATGCAACCGCAGTGTGAACGGTCATGTCGGATTTCATGCGGCTTTTACGTCACTCTAGATCAGTGTTGGGCAAACTTGGCCCTTCCAGGCCACTTTCCTGCAGAGATTTGATCCAACCCTGATATGACTCACCTGCCTGTAGGCTTCTAGTAGTCTTGAAGACAATGATTAGCTGGTTCAGGTGTGTTTGATTAGGGTTGGAGCTAACCTCTGAAGGAAAGTGGCCTGGAAGGGCCAAGTTTGCCCATCCCTGCTCTAGATCGACATTCATCATAATTCCATGCTGACGGGAGACACTTCAAAGATTTTACATACCCAAAGTAGTTTCCCAGCGGAATTGGGCTACTTTTTCCTCTGTTGCCGCGGGATGTTTTTCAACTTCGTGGGTTGACGCGACCCCACTAACGCAATGTTTACCTCCCTGAACATGATTGCGCTAGTTTTGGACTAGTTTTGAGAAAGAATTGGGAGGATTTTGTTGTGAAAATCTGGAAACCCTGTTCGTATCGTTCTTTTGCGCATGCAGGTCAGTTCAGAACCATGATCTGTTCACAATGGAAATCTGATATTGGCCACATTTAAAACAACAATGTGAACAGCTATACAAAAAAATCGGATCGGAATTGAGCACTAAGGCTCGCACTGTGAACGTAGCCTCAGTTAACTACAGCTGAAGCTGTGCTTCATGTCTACTTTTAAAGTAAACTGGTATAATCCCTAGCAGGGCTGCGCATGCAGTCAAGGTCAAAAGGCCATCGTGGGGTGAAAGAGATCAAGATGAATGCTATGAATTGGCTTCTAGCAGGATCCCTGCTGCCCAACTACCCACTGAGAAGATGACACAGATGCCCACCTCTTCTCGAAACCCCCACCCCAGGGCAGTCCTCTCGTCTCTCTATGAGGCCTCACAATGACCTTTTGTTTTGAAGGCAACATGGTCAGACAGGTGAACTAACCTCCGGCCCCCGCACACAACCTTGAGAGACACAGCATGCACCATGGCAACCAGTGCATCCACTGAGGACTAAAATTTCATTCACACCTCTCCAACAAATAGTCTTTAATGCTGCAAAGTCTTCTGGGCCAATCCCAATCTCCAATGTGGAGAATTTCTCAAAAATCTTAAACCTCACTTTCTCACAAGGAGAAGGACACAGCTAGAGAAGCCTGTGCCATGCCTTTATGTAACACTATATTTTAGCCTAATTAGATCTGCTCCTGACCTCCCAACATCCTTTGCGGCCCATGGTGTGTAGACATTTCACACTTCAGGAGTTTGTAAAAAGCCTCTGCAAGTGTCCTAATTTGGGGGCTGCACAGCAATCTTGAATGCACAGTACTCTTGAACTAGGTTACCATGAGGACAGATACACCGTCAGAGAGCTCTCACCACACATAAAAACAGATAGAGTCCCTGCATGGATAAAACTGCACTAATTCCATACACACCGAAACACATGTCCTTGACATTCATCACACATGAACATTTTCTGGCAGTAGTAACTGTAAAAAAAAAAAACTTTTATTCAAATCCTCTCAATAATGTGTGTCTTTGAGGGCCTGTTTCACCTTCAAAGCTAAAAACAGCTTTAAATTAATAAATTTCACACCGGGAGCGTGGAGACTGATAACATTACTTGAAGGACGATGAGAGAGCATGAAAATTAAGAGAGAACAACAGAGAGGGAGAGAGGATGGGGGACTGAATGAGCGTAGAGGTAGGTCTGTCGCAATAATCAATATATCGACTTATCGCACAAGATACCAGTATCGGTGCATCCCTAGTGTGCACCCTTAATTTACAGAGAAAAGAAGGTCCGGGAAAAATCTGTAGATGGAAAAATCTCCATACAAGTTCTTTGTGAATTTTAATTTTTTCTACTTGTTACTATGCACTTTTTGTTTGAAAATGTTTATTTACTATTTATTCAAGTTTTTAAGGTATCTAATATTTTGCTACTTAATTTCCATGATCTAAATATTCTTAAGATAATTACGTTTTATTATGTAGGTAAAGCACATACTCTATCTCTCCCGCTCTCTCTCCCTCACAGACACACATACATAACTAATAGTACAGAAACACACACGCTAACGTTGTAATCGCTACTCTGGCAATTTTATTTTAAAAGCTACATGATATTTCTCACAACTGAGGTAACAACGGCGCTGTTCGTGAAAAAAATGAAATTAAAGTTTCACTGTTAGTAGAGAAGCTGCTGCCGAACAATTTTGAGAGACACAGACTCAGAGAGGTAATATACTCGTGCTCTCTCTCTCTCTCTCTCTCTCTCTC
>NW_015541069.1:229449-236131 GCF_001515605.1 Sinocyclocheilus anshuiensis | reverse complement strand
AAGCTACAAAAGTTATTTAGGTAAGAGCAGTGAGTGATTTTCTCTTTGTCTTTTGTTCATGGCCCCAAATATTGCAAGCTGTAGCGATATGCTTATTGCGATATGTACATTTGCGATATTTCGATAATTTAGATATATTAAACAGCCCTAGTAACGACGGCGCTGTTCATGAAGAAAATGAACTTAAAGTTTCACTATTAGTAGAGACGCTGCTGCCAAACACTTTTGAGAGACACACAGACTCTCAGAGGTAACGTAATTCACACGTAATTATAGTTGCATAAGTCTGCTATCAACGGCTCAGTCCTCCGTTACTAGGTCTAAAATGACATTTTGGAATTAGCAATGGAGGCGTTGGATGAGATGCGGAAGAAATTAATCCTACTCACAATGCGTTTTAAGTACAAAAATCGGACTCCGCTTCGCGTCGTGGCCGCATCACCACCTCGGGTGTGCATTTTTTTTCGAATAATTCAATGACCCATCGTCAATTGTTCCTTACTTAAAAGTTTGTTGTCATTTGAAAGTGTGTTGGCTTTCTTGCATCATTATTATGCTTTTATGTTATGATTATATATTCAGTTGCATAAAATGTGCGGAAGAAATTAATCCTACTCACAATGCGTTTTAAGTACAAAAATCGGACTCCGCTTCGCGTCGTGGCCGCATCACCACCTCGGGTGTGCATTTTTTTTCGAATAATTCAATGACCCATCGTCAGTTGTTCCTTACTTAAAAGTTTGTTGTCATTTGAAAGTGTGTTGGCTTTCTTGTATTATGCTTTTATGTTATGATTATATATTCAGTTGCATAAAATGGTCTTAAAATTACAATAATATTGTTTATCACAATTATTTCTGGGGCAATATATCGCATAACAAAAAGTTGTTATCGTGACAGGCCTACGTAGAGGGGCACAGTGGCAAGTTCATCAGTACTATAACACACAGAGTTTGATTAATTACAGGAGTGACAACTGCATTGTGCAAACAAATGTACTCTTTTGCTAAGTGTTATTCTCACATTTGTCTCCTGTGAAAAAGATCCAAGCAATCTCACGTCTCCAATAGAATGTCTGAAGAAATCTCAGAAATGTCTCAAACAATGTTCAAAAACAAAAGTCTGCAATCAGATCTGCAACACAAAAATCAAACCATTTTTATTTTTCGAAAACACCAAATTATCTGAACAATGCTACCCAAATGAAATGTATGGCTCTATAATTTTACTGTATGTTAACATTTATGTTATATACTATTTTTCTCTCTCTCTTATGTTCACTAAGGCTACATTTATTTGATTAAAAACAGTAATATTGTGAAATATTATTATAGTTAAAAAAAATTTTTTTTCATTTTGAACATATTTTAAAATTTAGGCTAACTGTCTTGATACTTAAGCTGAGCATTAATATATAAACACACAATTTTTATTTATGTTTTTTAAACATAAAGCATTATTTTTTGTATTATTACAATTTATTTATTTATTTTATTTTTTTTACCTCTGTTTTATTGTATTAGTAATAACATGGAAGAATAATTGTATAAAATTAATGTTGTAATTTGTTGAGTTGATATTCCATGCAGAAAATCTAATAATAAAGAAATTTGAAATATATTTAAAAATGTAATTTATTCCTGTGATGGCAAAGATGAATTTTCAGCAGCCATTACTCCAGTCTTCAGTGTCACATGATCCTACAGAAATTATTATAATATCCTGATTTGCCGCTCATAAAACATTTCTTATTATTATCAGATTTGAAAACAGTTGTGCTGCCTATTATTTTTGTGGAAACAGTGATACATTTTTTTTCAGGATTCTTTGATGAAATGATGCCAAAGATAAAGTCAAGCTCCTAGCTCTCCAGTCATTCTGGGATTACTGTACTCCACAGAGAGAGAGAGAGAGAGAGAGAGAGAGAGAGAGAAAGAGAGCAGCATCACCATGTGAGAATGAATCTTTGGCGACTAAAGCCTTGAAAGCAGAGATGTCAAAGGATGCTAGAGTCCCTCTGAAGGAGCAACAATAAATATTGAATGCCACACAACAGCAACACAGACATGAAAATCCATTCACTGAAATAGAGTGAACATTAGATTGAGGATTTCCAGGAAATCATAAATTCAAATCCCACCAGCAGCTAGAGTTCACCACAAAGCATTCATCCAGAGACTTTCCATTAAAACAGTGTTTGTGTGTGAGAGAGGGAATAAGGCAAATAGAGAGAGAGAGAGAGCAAGAGAGGTAAAGCATGAGGGAAAAATAAAGATGTTTTAGTGTGAGGGTGTGTTATTTGTTTTATAGAGAATATATGTGGCTCTTAGCTCAATCACAATTGATGGAGGAAAAACGTTATTGTGACCAACACTGCATTGGCAAAATAGAGCTGCCTAATCGAATTTAGAAGCAGAGCTCCACTGCACTTAACATTGCTTCTTCTCTGGATATGCATAAGCTGTAGGTGAATAGATTCCAACCTGTAGGACAGAAATTATTTTATGGGGCTTTCAATGGATTAGGAAAGCCCATTTATTTAAAACGAGCCCACCTAATAGCTATAAGATGCATCCCTTGAATAATTTTAAAGGAGCACTGTTTGTTTGCTTCCCATATAAGCTTTAAACAGTTACTGTATGCTTTGTATTGGCTCAAAATTGTTTATATTTATGTTTGTGGCCAAGCAAGAGCATAACATCTAAAGGTGAACGATTAGTTAAGTGGGTTACATGAAGTTTGAATCCCTTTCTATTGAGGCAAGAGTAAAAAGGATGATCATATAACAACACTACAACCCAGGGTTCCTTTCAAATCATGAATTGAAATTTGAATTGAACTGACCAAGTGCAAATGATAGGAAGAATACTTAACTTATTGCAAGAAATTCAATGCAACAAAATAATTTTACTAGTTCAGCAAAGGTCTTGTGACAGAATAATGAATAATTACTTTTTTTTATTATTATTCATTTTAATTAATTCTGATTATTTTCAAAAAGTTATACTGTACCACCTAATGTTTTTGGAAATAGCTCATATGTTGTATGATAATATATTTATGGGTAATTCATTCTGAATTAAATTGAAATATATATATTATTTAAAAAAATAATAGAAGTTGAACTAAATTCAAATTTGAACACATCCTCACCACATCCTCTTTGTTACTTTAATTCAAATGAATTCAAATTAAATGTTTGAATATAAGGCATCCTCAAATAAATAATGCTATTTCCTTCATTTTACCATTAATGACTATAATGTCATCTTTAGCAACCCCCGGCCAGGAATTTACTTCCAAGAAATAATGGGTACATTTTAAGACACTTTTTAGGAATCCTGAATCAGTTTACTTGCATGTGTACAACATAGAGTACCAGAAAATTCCCACGCAGTTGGGACTAATTTGATGACTCTGATTTCAGACTCACCCTGACAGCACCCCCAAAACCAAGTTGAGCATGAAGAAAGAGCCGATGATGATGAGTGGGATGAAGTAGAGCCAGTTCCAGGTGTTCCCTGAGGCATCATTGGCCTGTAAAAAGAAAGAAGTAATGAGAGTAGAAACTGAGAAGGAGCAGAGGTACAGAGAGAATTCTAAACATCAGAAGAACCTGGAGGAGATCAAATCTCCACCCATTCCTTCACTAACAGCACCTGTAATAATCTCTTTAACACATTTCACGATAACACATTCATACCTATACAACCATAATCCTTTTTATTGTCTGGATAATTGCTTCTTGGTGAGATCTCATGGTCTTTGCAAGGGTAAAAAAAAAAAGAATGTGAAATGCAATCTGGTCATCGCTCTGTAAAGTCGATCCTTTTAGACTAGTGAGTGACACTGACAGAGTTTTTCTTTGATTCAGCAGCATATACAACACTGGGCCGTACACAAAGCATTTATGAGGCATGCAAAGAGAAGATTTCTCCTAGTGCCCATTTAATCACAAACATATTGTCTGTAATTGTTAGGGGATCATGGAGAATGCTGATTCAGCACACACACAAAGATCCTTAAACCCCCCCTACTCTCTTACACAGCTGTTTCTACGGCAACAGGCTCATCGTGCCTACCTCTGTCCCTTTATCTCTCTTGCTTTAGCTTTAAAATTGCATTTTTGGCAAAAGCAGTCGAAGCCAAATTCCACTGCTGCATCTCCACTCCTCTGAGTATTACATTTATTACAGTGCTGTAGGGAATTTGTCTGACTGACTTTCTCTTAATTATAATTGATTTATTACTGCTAAAGCTTATAGTAGTAACTATTTCATGCAACTGAATGAAAAATGACAGCACAATAGTTCTCTTTAGCCAAACATTTTGTTTTAAAATGAACAGAATCTAAACCAAGTCCAGTGCAGGGTTGCCAGATATTGCCATCCTTGTGGTCTGAAAAGAATTGTAGTGATTCATCTTTTAAAACTGGATGAATGCCATCTGACATCAGGAATAAAGGAGATGGCACTGAAACGGTTTCATCTCATTCAGAGGGTGCATGAAACAATGGTGAATCGCCTACACTTCCTCTCAAGCCTAAAAATTGTCTTGACATACTAAATGAATGTGTGTTCAGTAGCTAAAATGCATGACATTGTCTCAGTGGTCTGGTGGGTTAGATGTTTTCTGCAGCCCTTGCTTCACAGGTTTGTGTTCCCTGGAGTGATCTGAGGATTGGAGGAATGCTGAATACAGACTTCACCAAATTACCACAGTAATGACATGAGCATCTGCTAACCAGACATGAGAAACAGTATAATGGTTAACAATTTAACCTGGGCCAAATATCAAGTGCTTCCATTCCAACTTCCTTACCACATTTAATGAGGTGTGAATACATCTCTGTATTTTTTGGACCAAATTGCGATATACGGTATTTATTTTTTATGTTTTTCTGTTCGAGTGAAAAAAAAAACCTGTATTTATTTAAAAAAATATATATTTCACATCCTGCCCGATGTTGTCCAATGAAACAATGTTCACATTAAAGGCTATGAAAAAGAAATATAGTGAATGTAACCATGTAGGCTATGCTATATACAGTATTATGTGCAAAAATCACATTACATTCTTGTAACATTACAATATAAAAATGGTAACTCCAAGTTTCTCAATTAATATGAGGTCATGTAAATGCATGTATTGGCTACTGTCTGTGCACACCAACAAAAGCATGCAGTTTGGAGGAAAGGAAATCAGGTACAGCAAATACATTTGAATAGGCCCTGCACATAAACTAGCACAAAAAAATAATCAGATTTTCTGTGAAATGTGAGCATATCTAAGCAAGATGAGGAATCTGTGGATCATAATACTGTGATAAATGTGGTAATCGAGTTCTCAGCAATGCACTGGGGCATGAATAAATAAAGCTATGTTACTATTTATTGTTTTGCTGTCTACATTTATGCTGTTTTTGTTGTGTTTGTTGACATCTTCAACTATTTGTCATGTGGAAGAATCATAACTGTTCTTTCACCGTTCACTGTAGAAATTATGAAATACATCTGCAAAATGGCTAGTAGCTAATACTGTGGCTCCTCTATCCTTTACACACTTTTCCAGACATTTATGTGGAAATAAAACAAAAATCAATGAGAATGGCCTGAAATAATTTCAGAGACAGCATATGAACACAGAGGCTGCAATCAAATTCCTGTGAGTGTGCTTCTCATCCCACTAAAGACAATTAAGAGATTTGATTCATTAACTATGATTGCATTGTCATTAATGAGACACAGCAGAGTCTAAAGGGACAAATCCATTGAGCAAAATGTCTCTTAGTTGAGAACAACTCTGCCTGTGTGAATTTGAATTGGTTACTATACAGACATGCAGAGAAATCACCTTAAAATTAAAATCTACCTTTTCCCCCTTTGACGTTATTCCATCACAATTAGTTAAACAAATCTTTGATACTATTAGTTCAGAACTAGTGATTATTATTAACAACTGTCTTATGACAGGGACTGTACCAGAATGTTTTAAATTAGCTTCTGTGACACCAATTTGTAAGAAGCCCTCGCTTGATCCTGCAGTTTACTCAAATTTTAGACCGATTTCTAACTTGCCGTTTTTACCCAAAATTCTAGAAAAATAGTACTTACGCAATTGCAAAACTATTTGAGTACTAACTGTATCTAACTGTATTTTTCAGTCTGGTTTTAAAAGCTTACACAGCACAGAGTAACTCTGGTAATATTATGGCCTTAGTGCTTTTAGATCTCAGTTCAGCGTTTGGATTTTGTTGACCATGGCATTCTGCTATCTCGCTTGGAGCACTGCATTGGTGTTAGAAGTACTGTACTTGACTGGTTTCGGTCCTTTTTGTCTAACAGAAGATTCTCAGTCAGCATTGGGAAATAATCCTCTTCTGTAGCGCATTCTTCATGTGGTGTTCCTCAAGGATCAACTTTGGCGCCGTTATTGTTCTCGCTGTACATGTTACCCATTGGTTCAATCTTTAGGAGTATTGGTGTGTCGTATCATTGCTATGCCGATGATACCCAGCTTTACATACCATTTAAGCACAATGACAAGTCTGCTTTAACGGGGTCATATAATGCGATTTCAATTTTTCCTTTCTCTTTGGAGTGTTACAAGCTCTTGGTGCATAAAGAAGATCTATAAAGTTGCAAAGACTAAAGACACACGTCCAAAGAGATATCCTTTATAA
>NW_015541069.1:228746-228971 GCF_001515605.1 Sinocyclocheilus anshuiensis | reverse complement strand
TGGACGAAGCGGAATCCAGCCCGGGGTCCGTCACATGTGGTTGCCGCTCATTCGTCGGATCCGACGGGCGCGCAGTTCTCGACCCCACCGCCTCAGCTCACTCTAGCCCGGCGATGCAATGCAACGCAACGCGTAAAAAGACAGTATAAGTCATTATAATCAGTAATTATGTCCCCACTGGACGCAACAAATGCCTCGTTTATAATGGGTTTTCATGTTTTTGAA
>NW_015541069.1:225831-228736 GCF_001515605.1 Sinocyclocheilus anshuiensis | reverse complement strand
AAAAAGGCGGGGCATAGAGGAGAAACAATAATGTACAGTATGTGGAAAATAATGTGTTTTTTTTACTTTAAAGCAGCATCATATGACCCCTTTAAACCAACTAACAGCCTGTCTCCAAGAACTGAAAACATGGCTTACCAGTAACTTTCTGCCTTTGAATGATGATAAAACACAAATTGTTCTGTTCAGGCCAAACTAGAAAACCGATCTGAGCACTGTTGATCTGGGCTCTCTTTCCCCATATTGCTCTTCTGAGATCAAGAATCTGGGCTTTATACTCGACAGCGACCTAAAGCTGAATAAACAAATTAATTCTACTGTGCGTACCAGCTTCTACCATCTGAGAAGACTAGCAAAAGTTAAACTCTTCCTAAGCAGGAAGAGTTTTGAGATTATAATTAATTCTTTCATTTCTTCGCGACTTGACTATTGTAGCTCACTATATTATGGGCTGCCTGTCTCATCTATTCATCGACTGCAACTGGTCCAAAATGCAGCTGCTCGTTTGCTCACAAGCAGTCGCAGATGGAATCACATCACGCCTATCTTACGCTCATTGCACTGGCTACCGATTTATTATCGCATTCAATTCAAAATTCTGCTGTTAGTGTACAAAGCTCTAAACAACCTTGCTTCTCCATATCTCTCCGAGTTGATTATTGTACACAATCCAGCCAGATCACTCAGATCACAGACTAAGCATCTGCTTTTGGTTCCCAGATCTAGATTGAAATGTAGGGGTGACAGAGCCTCTGCAGTCCCCAAGCTATGGAACAATTTGCCATTATCTATCAGAACAGCTCCTTCAGTGTCTGAGTTTAAATGTCTCTTAAAAACGTCTTTTTTTCCCCATGCTTTTAATGTTTTGTGACTGTGTTTTTCTAATGATGTGTTTATTTTATTGTGCGATTGGGTCAATGTAATTTTTTGGTAAACTAAGGTTGTTTTTAAAGTGCTTTATAAATAAATTAAACATTGAACATTGCGCTTTATTATGAATATTGAAGTGGCATTATTGTTTCAATGAATGTCTATTCCTTAACATTGACAGCTAAATTTTCAGTAGCCATTACTCTAGTCTGCAGTGTCACATGATCCTTCATTCTAATATGCTAATTTGGTGCTCAAGAAACATTTCTTCTTATTATCATTGTTGAAAACAGTCGCTTAATATTTTTGTTGAAATATTGATACTTTTTTTTTTCATGAACAGAAAGCTCAAAAGAACAGCATTTATTTGAAATTATACATTTCTGTTACATTAAAAATGTATTTACTGTCACCATTAATCACTTTAATGCATCCTTACAGAATAAAAGTATGATTTTTATTTGTTTGTTTGTTTGTTTGCTTTTACTGACCAAATATATTAGAATTGTAGTATATGTCATTCAATACTGAATCAATAAAATAGTCTGTGAATGTAAATATGTATTATTTTACTCAGTAATTGACTATGCTTTTTGATGCTTCTTAGAGAAATCACATCATTAGCTTAGCAACATCCTAACACCAAACTCTGTTGAAATCAATTTAAAATCAAATATCCTGTGTGGAATGCTAAAGGTGGGGTGTACTTAGTTTCTGCGTACTGCGTACAATTGTACCAATTGTGAGTTTCAATAACCTTTTAAGATGCTCTTTTAGAAGGCAGCTGACTACATTGGCAGTAGGAAGTGAGGCAGAACACTAGGTTTTGGAACAGACCTGTTTATATGTCTACAGAGAATTGGAGAGCACAGAGGATGAGGAAGAATGCATACTAGCTTCTAATTTTCCACTGACGTAAAGTTCTAGTGTCCGGGATAATCAGATTATATATATGAGAGCCAAGGTCTGGATGGTAAGATCTAGGAACATTCATCTGTCATTAGACCTCTCATCAAGGACCCCAGAGGACTGAAAGGCCAGTGTACCGAAGAACACTTAAGGAGGATGTCATCTTACAGGAGGAGAGAAACAGAGAAACAGTGTGCACATTGCTCGAGGGAGCAGCCATCCAGCGGTCATTACGCTCATAATTGCAGCAGACCGTAAAACAATCTACATTCTGTCTAATGCCAAAACTACAAAACAAAATGACTATTTTACTAACTTGTTTACTAACTTGCGTTATTTGTTTCACGCTTCAGGCACACCCCTAACCCCGCCCCCCGATGTCATCGTCCATCACGATGTTTCACTGTAGACATCGTCCGATACCAATTTGGTAGACATCGCCCAACCCTACTCCCAACCTCACACATACTAGGAGATTGAGTGCAGTACGAATGAAGGGGTTTATTTTATAGATGTTCTTCCAGTAAACCACAAGACCAGACAGGTCCAAATGTGATCCATCCTTGCTCCCTGCGGGTCTATTTTTAAACATTTAACAGCAGATTGATCAATAGGGCTATTATACTAACAATGCTGAATGCCAGGGAACATGGTGACTTTGTACCACACAGATCACCCTGTCAGCTGAGTGACTGTACAGCATCACACAGCCACCTGGTAGATGGTAATGTTTAGAGTGGTACAGAGATACTCATACAACATAATCTGACATAAATACTGTAATGTCACACAAACAAAGACAAAGAGTGTTGGGTTAAACCAGAACAACATTACTGTGCTTGGATTCAAACTTGGAACCAGATTCACAAACATCGGAAATTTTTTTTTAAAGTTCTTAAAGCATAAAATATTAGTCTGTAATAAAGTTCAATGCACGAAAAATGTAAATAAAAAATGTAATTTAATTTAAAAACTCTGTATAATATATAGAATAATATGATAGGCTTGAATGGTTTATAATATACAAAATGATTCATACTAGCCCGCTCATTAAGTTGTCTTGTATAATACATTTAACTATATATATATATATATATATATATATATCAATTTATTAACCTCTTTT
>NW_015541069.1:207281-225739 GCF_001515605.1 Sinocyclocheilus anshuiensis | reverse complement strand
TATTCTCATTTACATAAATGGACTATAGTATAACAAATTATCAAAAATTATATAATGGAAAGATGGAAAATATATAATTCCATCTTTTATTTATTTATGTTACAGTCAGAAAATAAGAAGCAAATTTTATTCTTAAGAATATTTCATGAATCTGGTCCCTGGTCTAAAACGGTAGTGTGTGAAATTAACATAAGTGGTTATGAAATAATCAGAGAGTTTTGAAAAATTTATTGCACATGCCCCAAAAATAACTTGATGTCTGAGTAGAATATAGCAGAGACATTACGCCATTTCTCTGGCTACACTTGTAAATGAGCTGCGCACTGATTGGAGCCTATCAGAGCTCTATTAGAAATGAGAAAATGAGGAACCAAGGGGAAGCATATCAAACTCCGGAAAGAAGCCACTGATTTGATACATATATTCTGCTTTTCAGCCTGGAATCTGTAGTGAGGAGACCTAATTAGAGAGGAGACGGCCAACGTTAGCACGCATAATTGCTCTTTAAGAACGAATGAGAACTTGCTGTCCCTGAAAATAACTAGCACAGTAGTAGCATATTTATGCAATACCTGCTTAGCAAAATGAGTGTGTGGGACTGTTTAATGACTTGATGTTACAGAAATATAAATTGATGTGATTTTTGCATTAGGAGCAAAACAGAGGTATTCTTATATTCTCTTTCCTTTTCTTTCTGTGCATCTCTCTCGCTCTCGCTCTGCCCATTGAGGTTAAAGAGCTGTCAGGGAATGTCCCTGGTGAAGATGTGAACAGGGAGATGAGATATATGGTGAGTATACCATTAGAGCACTCCCTAGAGACTAACCTCCACCTCATCTAGTCATCACTTCATCCGACAAGAAGATCTTCTGCACAGTCAGACTGGAATACTATGCTTTCTCTCTATTTACAACAGCATATATTTGTGTTCATGCCTCACTATTTTTAGGCTTGTATCAATGTACACTTTTCCAATACATGGCAAGAACAGTTCAACAGTTTTTGACTGGATGAAGGGTTGAAGAGTTCAGACAAAAATGATAATTGTCATCATTTACTCACCTGAAATGATGACAAAACTTCATAGCACAAAAATAACTTGATGCTTGCTTGATGAGCAAGAACCAATAAGGTTTGTCCTGGTGCATCAAGCAAACACTGTTGAGCTTCAATGTTTACCATATTTGTGACCCTGGACCACAAAACCATGCAGTCTTAAGTTGCACGGGTATATTTCTAGCAATAGCCAAAAATACATTGTATGGGTCAAAATTATCGATTTTTCTTTTATGCCAAAAATCATTAGGCTATTAAAGCTGCAGTCCTTAACTTTTTTTTAAGGGTCACATTTGATGAGCTCTATGCCTGTGCATTGACCAATGTTTATATATGAAAAATAAAAGCCTAAATTAAACCCATTCATGAAGAATTTGTGTCTCTTCAAAAGACTTAGATTAAACTTGTGATCTATTTATGAACATTTGGAAGTATCAAACTTTGGTCGAATGGGCTTTCAATGGAGGGACAGAAATCTCTCAGTTCTTATCAAAAATATCTTAATTTGTATTTTGAAAATGAATGAACGTAATATAGGTTTGGAACAACAAGAGTTTGAGTAAACATGCATTTCTCTGAACTATCCCTTTAACAAAACCTTTTCTTTATTTTTGACCATTGTTGTTTAAAAAAAAAAAAACAGGCAACTGATGAGTTATAAGGGTTTTGAGGAAACTTCTGAAAGGTCAGTGCGAAGAGAATCATTTTAAGAACAGAAAAGGTAGCAGCTCAGTCATATTTGCCTCTCCCTCAATAAATTATATTTTTTTGAAAAAAGCACATTCCCCCTTACTTTACTAAAACCATCAAAAGGCAACACATAGCCCCAGCAGACCGGCCTCCTCCATTAGCCTAGTGCAGTATCATGTTGCAATAGCCCTTAGCTAACCACAGGACCATTAGCCTCTATCCGTCTATCTCATCCCTTTCATTCCAAATGCTGCTTACCACTTCAAGGACCAGATGTCTGCTTTATCATTCAATTAAACCAATATATATATTGTCCATACCATCTGAGGACAAAGCTAACTGCACACTGATCGTACAAAGCAGCTTTTGTAAAATAACTTTTTAAAAGGATGAATAAATAAACAGATAAATAAATAACTTAAAAAAGATTCATAAAAAATATAGAGTAATAATATATTTACAATATATACAAAATAATATATACTATATATAAAATTTTTCGTTAATCCAATCCATTCATGTATGCATATATATAATATATAAAGTCTTTTTTTTTTTTTGATACACACTGCTTGTTTTATTAACTTGAATAGAATCACCATTCGATTTTAGAGTCTCGTGCCACTATACGGATGTCTAATAAATGATCACACATACAGATTCCTGTCAGTGTGTGTATTTTTCCTTAATCGTGAGCTTCCAGAACCATCAGCAAGACAGCAAGAGGCTATTAACAACCGGATTTTAAAGTAATGACATGAAAATGAGACAAGCCACCACAGCTTCTTCTTCTCCTTCTCAACAGCTCAATCAAATATGTCCCACATTAGCCTTTCGAACACTTCCTAAAGATCTTCGATTCGTATTACCTTTCTGTGAGACACACACACACATTCTCTCTCTTCATGATGGATAGCAGTCCACTCACATATTCTATATATCCTCCAGAACCACAGGGCTAAATTCAACACTAATAGCGTCATAGGACACTGTGATTAATCATGATATTTTTGGTCTTGGTGAGAGGAAGGAAAGACACTAGGTAATTAAAAAACCAGACATAGAGATTATTCATGCTGGTGTAAGGAAGATGAACCAGAGCCCCCTATAGATCAAAAATGAAGTGAGCATAATTCACTGCTTAACTGACAGCACCAACTCTAAACACCGTTTACAAAAGAAAAAACAACATCCATGGATGCATCCACAGACGGAGCCATCCTTTGATTAAACACTGAAATATTATATACTTACACTAATAAAAATAAATGCTCAAATGTTACACTTGCTAACACTGTTATGGGATACAATGCCGTTCAAAAGTTTGGGATCGGTAAGATTTTTGAAATAAGTCTCTTTTGCTCACCAAAACTACATTTATTTTATATCAAAAACACAGTAAAAACAGTAATATTATAACAATTTAAAATAAACTATTTATTTTAACATTTTACAATTTTTTTTTTTTTTTCCTGTGATTGCAAAGCTGAATTTTTAGCATCACAAGATCCTTCAGAAATTAATCTAATATGTTGATTTGGTGCTGAAGGAACATTTCTGATTGTAGAAAACTGTGATTATATTTATACTATTTTTGCAGAAACTGTGATACTTTTTTTTCCAGATTCTTTGATGAACAGTAATTTCAAAAGGCCAGCATTTATTTGTACCACCATGAGTCTTTACATACTGACCCCAAACTTCAGAACGATTGTGTAAATCTGCTTTTAATTTGTTTTATAGGGATAGAACAAAAAGGTTCAACTAACTAAGACTCAGACATGTCAAAAGGTTATTTCAAAACATCTGTCCCATCAGGCTCTCTATAGTATCATTATGTACAAGATTAAAGGTGACAGTTACATCATTGCCTCACTGGAAGCATTTAAAAGCAGATGAACTATTTTAACTGACATTTTCTACACATATTTTCATCTATACAACCTTTTCTCAGATCTGCCGTGCCATTATTTGAAAGAGCTACCACTTTATTGTGGTATCATCGATTTCAGATTTGCCTGTCACTAAACATCTCATAAAAAAGCAAACTAGTCATACAGTTAGGGGTGGGCGATATGACCAAAATCTTATTTCACGGTATGAGAAATTTCAAGATAACGGTATGTACCTCGATATAGCTATTTTTATTTAATTTTTGTAATTAAAATTAAGAAAAAGAAGCAAATTACAAGCACAACAGAACAAATAAATATGAAATAAACTTTTAATTTATTCAGCTACAGCAGGCTAGGTTTATTTAACATGTAGTGAGAAATATTACAGAAATTGAATAAAGTGTATAAATAAAACATTGCTTAGTCTTCACTGTATCAATCAAACATGATTAACATTAATAATGACAGACAGCAGCAGGTAAATAAGGCTGCTGTCCCTTTAAGACCGACTGCACGGATCCAATATACTGAAACACATCCGGGTTTCAACCAACTGTTTTACATTTATTTAATATCTAACCGACTGTGTTTACTTGAATACGCCACACGACGGGCATTATGACATTACAGTGTGCATATTTGACCATTCAAGCATAATAAAACACAAAAGAGATCTGTTTTCGCGACCGCATGCTATCAAGAGAGGGGCTTTCAGTGCGCATGCTTCGGCTGTGTGTCAGTCAGCGTGAGCACCGCATTGAGTTCTTTTTCACTGCTTATTGCACTTAATAACTCTACCAAGTGCTTCCCGCTCTTTATTTTCTCATTCATGCATGTTTCCTTATCACTCAGAAGGTGTACAACGTTTAAGCAGTACTATGTTACGCAGATATATTTGCATACCGCGGAATACACAATATAGCAAAATCTCTAAGGATAGACACGGTAACGACCGTCATACCGTCATACCGCTCATATGGACTCTTCCCCTCTAAGTATACACTTCTCGGTCAGAATAAAAAGTGGACCAGACTTTAACTGGGAATCAAAAGTCTGGATCACCTCTTCATGGCACAGTGTTCAGACTCTGCGGTGTCTAAACTGGGTGGCAGGTTGTCTTTGATCCTGAATAACTGCAGCAGCGTAGTAATACTTCTGAGAGTACAGGGTTCAAAGAAGGTCAGAATCTCCAAGCAGCAAGGCATCAGAGACTAGTGCACAGCCTGGTGCTTCATGACATTCAGACGATGATTCGAGAAGAGCAGTAAACAGATGACAGGGACTAGAAGACTAGCAGCTTATTCATGGCTGTTCATTGTCTAAAAATACTAAATGGTTTCGGGGCCACATTAACTGTGATTGTTAATTCTAGATCATTCAGTTGGTCACATAAATATAACCTAAATCCAGCTTTGAGCAAAAATTCAATTTGGACATAGTGTTTATCTCTCCTGGCTCAGTATTATTTTATAAGAGGCCCATGAAATGAGAGAACTATGCATACATGTCAAAATTATTATGAAAAAAATTTGGAAATGGAAATTCTATACAACCTTTCCTGGATCTGCTGTGGGATTATTTAAATGAGCTACCACTTTGTTTCCCATCACTCAACTGTTGTGGTATCAACAAAAACAAGCTGTTTTCTTTCCTGTGTTGACATTATTTCCTTTTGAAACAGGACGTTTTCTCAGAATGGAAAGACTGTACAGTTTAAATGCATATATACTAGGCTACCATTCAAAAGTTTGGGGTTGGTAAGTTTTTTTTTATGTTTTAAAAGAAGTCTCTTATGCCCACCATTTATTTGATCAAAAACAATAATATTGTAGAATATTATTACAATATTAAAATAACTGTTTTCTATTTTAATACATTTCTGTTACGGCAAGGCAGAATTTTCAGAAGCTATACTCTGGTCTTCAGTCTCTCAAGATCCTTCAGAAATCATTTGAATATGCTGATTTGCTGCTCAAGTAGCATCTCATATTATTATCATTGTTAAAAACAGCTGTGCTGCTTAACATTTTTGTGGAAACTGTGATATGCTTTTCTCAAGAGTCTTTTCTTTTCTCAAGATCATTATAAATGTCTTTACTGACACCTTTGGTCAAAAGTATTCATTTTAAACAATCTTACTGACCCCAGAGCTTTGAACAGTAGTGTATGTTAAAGATACACTGACAACTTTTAGGTTTTAACAAAAAAAAATAAAAGTCCAATTTTAAACTACTGTAAAATTGACAATATTCTCTTTTGTAGTGAAGTCCACAAAACAGTTGAACGAGAATAATTTTTGTTCTTAATTTGTTTAACTGTAAATAGGCAATAAGCTATTAGTATTACACTCACATTGTAAAGGATGTCCACCCATCCTTCCATAGTGATGCACTGGAAGACGGTGAGCACAGCAAACAGGATGTTGTCAAAGTTTGTAATGCCGAAGTTTGGACCGGTCCAGTATTCCCTACAAACAGTGTCGCCTTCACACGTCCGGGCTGGAGGTTCCATCCCACATGGAAAGTCAGCTGCCTGTTCCCCTTATAGAACAACATTACTGTCAGCCGTAAACTATCACAGCGATCTTTACAGCAACTTAAGAGCGTATGAGTGCTTATAAACACAATAAACTGAAATCACAAGCTCCATTAGCATGCTAAAGCTCACATACCAGTATCGTTTCTGAAGCAGGTGTGGTGAAACTTGCCCATGTAAAAGTCTAGACCAATGATGGCAAACATGAGGATAGCAAAAAAGAGCAGAAGGCCAATCTGAAGCAGAGGAACCATTGCTTTCATGATGGACTTCAGAACCACTTGGAGACCTAATCACATACAGAGAACATACAGTATGTACTGCAAGTTATAAATAGTAATAACGGTCAATCAATTAGACAACTAAATGCAAAGACTAGTAAGCTGGGTAACAATTGATCAAAAACGATTTCTAAACGTATCCTCTTATTTATTTGTTTGCAAAAAAGATTGTTTTTAATATAACTTACTTGGAATTCCAGACACCAGTTTGAGTGGCCGCAAGACTCTTACTGCCCTGAGTGTCCGCAAATCAAAGTCTGGCCCCACTACGGTCAGAATCCTGTTGAGAAAACACACCAATGATACAGTTTATGGGAATTCACAGCCTATGCAATGGGTTTTCAAGTTTTGATACCAAGGACTCCCAAATATGATGATTCCCTTGTGAGGAAAACCTTTTTACAATATAAAGGCAGCAATACATTTTAATACTTTTTTTTAAAGAACTACTTATACTGTGTGACACTATTGAGACAATGCTTTGTTTCCACAATTACATTTTTGGGTTTTATATGATCAAAGTATCAAAGGCAAAGCAAATCATGAACTAATATTCACATTTAAAGTTTTCTATTACATTCAAATTTATTGTAAATAATTTTTACTATAAATATTACATATTCAAAGCATCTTTATTTGTTACATGTACACTACTGCTTAATAAGATTTTTTTTTTTAATAAATTAATTCAATAATTTTACAAGGATGCATTAAACGTACCAAAAGTGGCAGTAAAGACATTTACAATGTTACAAAATATTTATTTTCAAATAAACGGTGTTTTCAATACAAAGAATAAAAATAAATAAATCCTGAAAAAAATGTTTCACTGTTTTCACAAAAATATTAAGCAGCACAACTGTTTTCAACATCACAATAAGAAATGTTACAATGATTTCTGGAGGATTATGTGACATGAAGACTGAAGTAATAGCTGCTGAAAATTCAGCTTTGCCAAAGGATTAAATCTTAAAATATATTCAAATAGAAAACATTTATTTCAAATTGTAATAATAATGTACAATATTACTGTTTTTACAGTATTTTTAAGTGAGCGTAAGAGGCCTCTTTCAAAAGAACTTAACAACCTTAAACTTTTGAACTGTAGTGCATTTTTCAATGTGTAAAAAATATCTTAAAATATCTAATAAAAAAATGATAGTTAACATTTACTATAAAACATTTGTTATAATCAAGAGAACTAGACTTCATCAGATGTCTCACAGTCATGCATGACCATCTTCGGAATCATGATGGATCACTCTTGTACATGTATATTTCACTGAGACATTATAAATCTATTTCCTCCCCATGCTGACCCGCTTTCCCAGATGGCAGCTCACAGCTGAATTGTGGAAAAAATCCTCCCCAATCTCTAGGGCGCAGCCACACAATCATAGTACTCCTGTCTGATTCTCTCACACACAACGCTTATGACTAGTGAGAAGAACTCTGACCATTCTACTTTCTCAGGCTTTCACATGGTGGAAGGGAGAGGCAAGGACAGTATGCATTAATATATAAATAGTGTTCACTTTATCCTCAGTTCTCTTTCATTCTCTTATATCCCACAGACGGGTGCTCTGTTGTGATTTTTAGTATAAAAACACCATACGGAAGGGCCTGGCCTCACTGAGAGGGACAGCCCAGCAAATTATTGCCCGAAGCACAGCTTGGATTCGCAGCTGGTATGGGGACACAGTGACAGTTAACTAAATGGGACTGGATAATGGTGAAGTCAGTGGCTTCAGATTTAAAGAAAGAAAACTCTGCTCAGAGTATATAACCTCATTTGCACTGTTCAAGTTTTTCTACATTTGTTGTCTCCTCAGGGCAAGAAAATATGAAAAGACAATACAAGCTTATTGGAAAACTTCACTCAAAAATAAAAATTCTTTCATCATCCTCATGCGAGCTACACTACTGTTCCAAAGTTTGGTGTTATTTTTAATGGTTTATAAGTCCCTTATGGTCACCAAAGCGGCATTTATTTGATCAAAAATACAGTAAAAATATAGTAAAATTGTTAAAGCACAATTTTCAACAGTCAGTCTTCAGTGTCACACGACCTTTTATAAATCATTCTAAAATGCTGTTTTGATGCTCAAGAAATATTTCTTATTATTATTACCAATGTTAAAATGGTTGTGCTTCATATTTTTGCGCAAACGGTGATACTTTTTTCAGGATTCTTTTGTGAATAGAAATTTTCATCAGGACAGCATCTATTGGAAATTTTATTTGCAACAATATAAATGTTTTTACTGTCAATCATTGCATCCTAAATACAAGTATTAAAGTCTTCAAGAGAATGTAAAATCCTCCTGACACCACACTTTTGAATGGTAGTGTATATTGATAACTTGTCTGAGGAACACATCGCTGAAAAATTAGATGAAATCTGTTTCTCTTTATTCAAACTTGGTGCATCATAACTGGCTATAAATCATGCAAAAATCAATAGCATTTGGCATTTTTACAGACCATGTTTGAATGTATGTAAATGTGATTGACTGAATGAAATGTGAATGAAATTTGAAAGTCATTTTAGTGAATAACAACTTTACTTTTATATATTAAATGTATGTATATTTCAGCTTCTGAAGATTTTGAATATGCTGCACAAACTGTATGGACCAATTTTATGGTGCTTTTTTGTCCTTGTCAAAACTTGTCAGGCCCTGGTCAGTGGTCACTGTATGCTTTGTTGTATAAACAGAGCAGCTGGTAAACAATCTACTTAAACATCTACTTTTTCACCAAAAAAAGTAAGTGATATGGAAACTAGAGTGGAGTACGAACTACTAACCAATCAAATGACTACGGTTTACTCCCACATTAGTGAGAGTGAGAGATACATCAGATCATCTAACATCAAAAGATGCAGAAAGATGCATCTCTGCTCTCACATCTCCAGCTTTAAGTGTCTTTTTTCTTGTTCCTCTCAGCCAAGAAGTCTGATTCAACACAGCAACGAAAAATGCTGGCTTTTATTTACGGCATAGTATAAATTCTCCTCAATGCTTTCACTGCAATTCTGTTGATTTACTATCTGTGTTTCACTGAGGCCCTGAATGAACCTGAGAGGATGGCTCAATCTGTGACAACACTGGGACATGCGAATGCTCTAGACATCCACCAGGGTAATCCAATGCTCAGGCAAACACAGTCCTTTGTAAAATGATACTCTGCTAAAGTAAAGCACTGCATGCTGCCCTTTAACAGCTCTGGGAGTTTAGAACATGCTCAACTGCTTGAATAAAAGACTCTGTACTACCATCATACAGAGGTCACGTGCAAACAGAAGCTAATTTCATATTGTTCATTAGGTTTGTTATGCAATAATTTGATCAAATCTGAATAATAGTTACAAATTGGAATATACAGTATAATTAGAAACACTGAAAACCCTGAATATATAAACCGGACTATATTATTATAAATCCTGAATATATAGCTGTAAATTTGAACATGTAGTTGTACAACTGGAAATATAAATGTAAATCTTACTTCATAATTATAAATCCTCAATATACATGCACAGTTATAAATATTGAATATAAAAATGCAAATCGTGAATATAAAGTTATAAATCAGAATCTATACTATAATTATAAAGTCTAAATGGCAGTTAACAATAAGTCTGATCTGAACATGGTTGAAAATCCAAATATATAGTTGTAAAACTTAATATATAAATGTAAATCTGACCATAAAATTATAAATCCTGCAAATATATGTCAACTTGAAAATATAAATGTAAATTACTACATTATTGCAAATTCTGAATATGTATACATGCACAGTTATAAATCTAGAATATATCAATGCAAATCCAGTATATATAATTATAAACCAGATTATAATTATAACTTTAATTATAAACTCTCAATGGCATTTAAAAAATAGGTTTGATCTGAATACGGTTGTGAATTCAAATATATAGTTGTAAAAAAAATGCTCAGGCATATCTTCCATATTTCAATAAAACAGTAGGTACTGTATGCTTTGTATCATTCTAATATATTCTGGTTTTTAAATATACATTACATTTTTTCCAAATTTCCCCCCATATATAACATAAAATACATAGTTTTATAAAATTCTATAAAATGAAAAACTCTGTAATATTATGCATATTTTATTCATTATTTTTTAAAAACTCATTATTTAAATGATTTAAAAATCAATGTAAATAGTACTCATCTAGATCACAGGTTTAATAGAATAAAAGAGCTTGAGAATATGAATGTGTCTAAGAATGTGAGCCAATGACTTGTCTTCAAGAATAAACAATTCATTTGTGACCCACATCTCTTGTTACTCCCTAAAATATGAGCATACAAAATATTGACTGTATTATCTGCTCCATATCTCTGTATATTAAGTCACTCTGAGAGAAGAATTGCTTGATGTTGCACCATTTGTCTTTGGCCTTTTTTGTGTTTTAAAAAGATAAATTGTTTTCTTTCTTTTTTTTCAGCAAGAAATCTCTAGAAATGTAATTCAGGCCTTGTTGCTGCAATCATGAGCAAGGTCAAATCATTATAAGAGCTGCATCCAAAACACATTAAAGTTTTATACACTGCCTTTAGGCACTGTTCAATCTTCAGAAGAGAGGCTATTTCACTAATTATAGGCCAAAGGACGTCACCTAGATGGCACTAAGTACTATTTTTAAAGTTAGTGCTGTATCTCCATTCCTTCAGTGGATTTTACATGGTCAGACACTCTGCCCCATTAGGCAGTGTGCAGACAGAGAGCCACACAAACAGACTGTGTATAAATGTGTATAATTCTGCCACATTTACTGAACGTTGTGAACATTTCAAACACAGTGTCATTTCCATCAAATCACAAATTAATGTGCATTATACATTTAATAGCATCCTGTGATGGAAATGACACAGTTTAACATGTTTGCAATAAAATCTTTACTATTTTCACCTAGATTTTTATTTTGAAAAGTGTTGTTTATTTTATTTAGATAATATAACTGATAATGTCTCCTTAGTAAATTAACTTTTGGGGGGAAAAAACATTGGAAATGACAGCACAAGCGAGGTCATAAGGATTGTAAAAACTTTAAAGTCCCCAAAATTGAATAAACAGAACATTTAGCTGACTGACTGACTGACTGACAGAAAAATAGACAGATGCATTTAAATCTGCTTAACCATCCTGAAAGTTTGCCATTTAAGTGATCAATACACAGCTATCACATACAAACATATCTTAAAGGGGTCATATCATGCGATTTCAAGTTTTCCTTTCTCTTTGGAGTGTTACAAGCTGATTGTGCATAGATAAGATCCCTGAAGTTGCAAAGACTAAAGTCTCAAAAGTAACAGTTGCAAATTGTTTTATTTAGACTATAAGTCTATGCTAATTCACAAATTACCTCAAACGCCATACACTTGATCCTTTAGATTGGCAGGTTTGAGCGCAGGAAAATACAGTACAGAATACAGAAACCAAATACTACATCGCCAATCTGGAATCATTTCCATTCATGTCACCCATCCGCATTTGTACAAGTGTCTTCAAGTTCACGTGATGCAAACGCTCGGCTGGTCAGGTTTGTATTTACTGCATTCGGTGTTTGAAAAAACAAAAAACATGAATTACCATTCTGAAACATCCTGTTGTAAGCGCATTTGAGGAGGTGGTTGGTTGTCTCCTGTCGTCGCCGATTCGGGGTCTGAGTTCGGCTCAAACATGTAAGGCCGGACAACATTTCCCTCAGCAGTGACCATCATTACCGGTGTTTCTATTGACCTTACTTGTGAGTATCACCAATCCACAGCAGGCACCGCATTAATGACCAAAGTTACCTGTGGTTGGTCTGGCCGTGCGTCACTCAGAAAACAACAGGCCAATCAGAAGAGAGGCTCATGAATATTAATTAGACAGGCCAAAGTCGACCTGTTCTTTGCAGAGCTCCTGAGAGAGGAGCTGTAAAAATAGATTGAGATGGTTTTTGGTACTTATACCGCAAATATATATTCTTAAGGACATCAAGACTTAAAATAAAACTCCAGAAAGGTGTAAAATATGTGACCTTTAAGTTACAAACATCTTAAGTTAGCAACAAGCTGGCATAAAAACACTCAAACCCTTGCTGGGAGATTAGCTACTTAATGGAGCTGAAGAGATCAGCAGTTGTACTCCAGCGCTCATGTCCCAGTGCAGAAAGACTCAACCGTAAAAAAATAAAACAAGCAATGAATGCAAGATTTTTCCAACAGCCTTTATGCCAACAGGACAACTGGAAGATAAATAAGGCCAGCAGCTTGGCTTTTTTTTTTTGTCTTAGCTGATGTGCCAACATCACTCCAGGCAGCATCTCCAATAGTCAGCATTTATACACAAATTAGCTAAGACAAGGCGTCAAAGTCAACCTGTCTTTAGCACAGCTGAGATGCCATTCATTATTCCAGACTGATCTTTGACTGGCAGGTTATTACTCCAGCCAACAGAAGCCGTGATGCAGTTTGTCTTTGTTTGCTTGGGACAAACAATACAACATCAGAGAAAGCGCTATCATTAGAGGCAGAAGATCTGACAGAACAAGGTCTAAAGATCAATGAGATCAAAGAAATCCACCAGGACTTCCTGGATGCTGTCGAATTTATGAGTGGCACAACTGCAAGTTCTAACAGTTATCGAAGATTAACAAAGAGCGTCGTGAGGCGAAAAAATGCTAGAGAGGCATATTTTGCAATTAATCTAATGCAGTTGGCAAACAATTGGCACCATGCGTTCTTTATAATTCATCAGGCTTCAGAGAGGAATAAATAATGCATTTGCTCAGAGCTACTTCACAATCAGCACAAACAGATGAAATCTAGGTATGCACTATAGACGTGAGAGATCATTTTTCAATTTTGTGACAATTTTTGAGAGCAGTACAGAACAAACACATATATCTGTGTTTTCCATTGAGCTGTTGTGCAAAGTCTGTAGCTGGGATGTATTATTGCTTTCTCACACAAATAATGAAGTAATTTGAGGGGGACGAGGCACAGAAAAACAATAGAAACGCTTATGAAGATGGAAATTTAAATGATTGGAATAACAGAAAAATACTTTTCATTTGTTGAATACAGTCACTGATCTGAGCGCCATTTGTTCGTGCCACTGAATGTCTCTCTGTTATACAATGTGAAATCTCTCTGGCGCTCTCTCATTTTCAGTGGTCGGAGATGCAAACAGACCTCTTAATATCACAATAATAATAAAAACATATGGCACATCTGTAAATGGATTCCATAACCCCTCGGTAATGACCCTCCAGAACCCGCTGTGCAGATGAGCTATCAATTCCCTTGCGAGGCAGATTAGATTAGATAAGGAAGAGATCACTGGAATCATTATGTGCTGCTGACTGAATCTATAGAGGAATTCGTTTGCATTCTTAAAGACAGTTCACACAAAAATGAAAATTCTGTCATCATTTACAAAAAGACTTATGATAAACAATTTCAAGCTTGCATTTACAGGTCTTCGAAAACCATCAAAATAGCTCTGTGTGAAGAAATTATCAAAATTTAAAATTAAAATCATACATCGACACACGTTTCAAATCTAGGGAAATAATTCACTATAAAATGTTACAATATTATAATATATTGATTAATAATATTAAATAGTAATATAACAATAAAATGACAATGAATTATATTTAAATGAAATAATGAGCAAGTTTATAACATTATATTTCAAGAAAGAAAACAAACAATAAGGCTAAGATAGGATTAATGCACTATATAATAAGACAAATTCACTACGTAAAATGTATTAGTGGCACAGAGCTAAATGATCATTCTCAGCTCAGGCATATACACAAAAATGCAAACTGTGTATTTAGCGTTTTAACAGTTGGCCAAACAGTTCATTAAACATGCATTTGGGCTCTATTATTCTGGGCTGACATGGGGCACACTTACTCTGTAATTGTAGAGCACGGCTCATAGCTGAGCAGATTCGAATACAAATTACACAGCTGCAGCATCCCGGTTCTTTCCTTTTCCTCATCCAATCTCTGAGACATGAATGAAACATGCATGACAGACACTGGTAAACCATGAAGCATCACAAATGGAAACTTATCTTGGGGATAACCAGCCTGGTCTCATGTTTATACGTAGGTATTAATACGTAACATTTACAAGCACAAAACGTACACTTTTGTACGTTTTTATTAATGCTAAAACGTAAAATGTAGACGTACGAATGCAGGCAAGAGCCAATGAGCGTTCGATTATCCTGCCGTAAAACCTGTCGTTTGAAGCGGCAACATCTGAATTTGTAAAGAGCGCGTCAGTCAGCACGGGCTTTCTTTGCTGCTCACGGACGCTGGCAGCAGAAATTACAACAAAACGAAATGTTATCATTTCATAAATAAATGAGTAAACCATTTAATAATGCAACTGAAAACAAGGTAATTCATATGACAACTAAAAACGAATAAAATGAATGACGCGATTTCAATATGCATAAGGATTCATTTTTAGGTGTCGTCAATACATCAGTTTTGTACGTTTAAATGCTGAAAATACGTAAGTATTTGTACGTTTAGAGGCTGAAAATACGTCAGTATTGTACGTTTTAGTGCCTGTAAAAACGTAAGTAAATGTACGTTTTATAGTACCACATTTTACGTAAAATACATACAAATTATCATGAGATCACGTTGGGATAACATGCACTTTCTAGGCATGTGGGTGTGGCGTCATTGTTTGGAACAGGTTTTTATACCAAAAGGCGTCTGAGTGTCCTTTTTTCCTGTAGTTATTACTTTATAATTGAACACAATGTCTAGTAGTTGCTTTAAGCCTCACTAGAAGCCATCTTCTTAATTGGCCACACTCTAGAATAAATAAGTGTTGTTTCAGAAGCTGAATTGACACATCAGGGCAGAAAGTGAAGGGCTTTTCCAACCTCTGAGCATGAAGAAAACAGCCAGTCTCATCACCATAGAGACAAAGGTCTCCACCTCTCTCATTAAAACACTATGACAGACAGAGCATGAGAAAGGGAGAGGAACGAAAGAGAAAAAGAGATGAGTTTTGGGAGCTGGGGACAAAAGAAAACAAAAGGCAAGAAAATTTGGAACATGAGGGAGCTCTCACTGCCATTCTCTTGTCAAAGGTACATACCTCATACTCAGAACTAAGACAGGCATACAAGTCTCATTTAAGACAGCACTATATCAAGACACTCCTGACCCTGACAGCCTTATACAAATCATACAAAGCTGAAGCCCTTCAAAGCAATCCATTTGACAATTCATGATATAAAGTTATCTCCAGTCATCTAACCTGATTGGATGAGCCGCATTCCAAAAATGCACGTATTTAGGATGACATTTATATTTATGCAATTTGCAGATGATTTTTCAATGTGACTTGCAACGTATTCGAGGCAAACATTTTATCACTTAACGCATTCTCTGGAAATCAAACCCATAACTATGGCATTGCTAGCACTGGAATTTGAATTTTGGAATTTGAAGTGAGAACAGAACCAAAATTGCAATTTGAATTTGAATATAAGAAAGTATAAGCAAATTCATTTAAGTTTGTCTGAAATTTAAAACCTTTTCATTGTCATATTTAAGAATGATTGAATTATAGACAGAACGGCAGATAGAACAATAAACAATAGAACGATAGACAGACAGAAACAGACAGACAGACAGACAGAGAGACAGAGAGACAGATAAATAGATAGATAGATAGATAGATAGATAGATAGGATAGATAGATAGATAGGTAGATAGGTAGATAGATAGATAGATAGATAGATAGATAGTAGACAGACAGATAGATAGATAGATAGATAGATAGATAGATAGATAGATAGATAGATAGATAGATCGATCGATCGATCCATGCCAATGTCGGCCATGAAAGACAACATCTAGAGTACCAGGAAATAAAATATTAAGAACTTATGAGAGCAAATAGGTCACCGGACCTCAGTAGCCATGCACTTCAAATAGAAGAATCAATCAAAGAGCTCAGTGCTCTTGTAGCTTAGTAGGCCATATGAATATTAGATATGGTGAATGCAAAAATAATCTGTGTAAACTCTGTGAACAGTGTCCATAAAGTTTCCTTATCTTCACAAAAAATATACAGACCAAAGCTTGGAGTCAACTTAGAGGCCATGGTCAGATTATTCTGAAAAGTACAAAATGGAAGGCCTTAAAATAAAAATCACTAAAATCTAACAAGCGACTAATAGGTAATCATTTGTGAGCTCTGCGTAATGTGAGTGCATTCAAGCTCTTTGGACAATAACCACAGATCAGTGCTTTATGTGGAGATAATGCGAGGAGTGCCAGACACAACGCATCATGTGTCTCTTGTTATGGATAACAGCTTTTCTGTGTGAGCACTCAGCTCTACACAGCTATAATCATGACTTCAGGCCATCTTATCATTAGGGAGACGTGATTGAGCGTTTAACACTTATTCATGGTCACTGATCTATGGAGAAGCCACATAATTTGTCCTCTTTGGAGGTTTTTGATCAGTCGTTTTTTAAATAAATGCAGGTCCCTTCAGCAGTGGACCAAAGCTTACAAGATTATTCTGAGAAGAACAACAGAAAAGGGCTTTCAACATGAGAATAAAAATACACTATTAAGATATTAAAATACAAATTCAGAACAAGAATTTCCTGATGGATAGAAACATGCAGTGACCCCATTTTCTATACTATATATACTAATTCTAATCTATGCTATGCATATTTAAATATATATATATATTAGCTGCACTTTATCTTTATGCCCCTGTTGAATATGTCTATTTGCAAGACACGTATTATACCAGGCCCCAAAAACCTTTAAAAAAAATTCACCAAATCTCCCAACACTTTCTGTCAACCAGAGAAATGTATGTCTAGGGAAAACATGCTAGCAACAAAAAAAGGTAATCGATGCAGACTGCACTCGCTGTCAGGTCTTATATTCAGTGACTAATGAGTCTCTCTCTCAACACGGCCAGCTAATAGCATTAAAGCATCATCGCTTCCTCTCGTCAACCCGACTTCCTGCTAACAGCCACTGTCGGGCTCTGATGTGTATGAGCACGCAGGCCAGTGGAGTGATACAAGAGAAAGAAGAAACAGAGACTTCTGAGAAATGGATGATAAGAGGGAATGTGAATGAACGGGAAGAAGAAAGAAAGAGGAGTCTGAGGGGAAAAGAAGGAGTATTCCAGAAGGCAAAAGAGAGGAGAGTGATGTAAGGAAGAGAGAGAAGTAAGCAAGAGGACCCCAGAGAAAAGGAGAGATCCTGAGGGCATTATGGGACGCGATCAGGGGACAAACAGCAGCGTTTGTCACCCACCCAATTAAGTACCAGGGTCCACACAACAAGCTATTTTTATTTGTTTGTTTGCCTGGCGATTTGCAATAACACTGACATCTGGCTACTGGACGCGCATGGCATGCTGAATAATGCATCTGCAGGGATCACGCCATCAGCGTCCACCATCTTAAACATTTATACAGCTTGATGTGTGTGCATAGGTGTGTTTAGTGAACAGAGGCGCTGTGGTTTGCGGTGAAAGGTGACACGCTGTCACTGCAGAGGGACTCCACCCAGCAGGGTTTCCTCACACACCTGTCCGAATGTCACAGCATTTCATAACAAAACTCTGCCTGACCTCAGTAGCTGTCTCATCATCCCCACTGGTCTCCAGGGATGAGCGAATAAGCCTCATCTATAGTTCATGTTGAGTACTGGAAGTGTACAGTGACTTTCATACACATTTGAGGTTATCAGAAACTATCAGAAAGTCACTAGCTGGGTTTCCATCCACATACACTGCTGTTCAAAATTTTAAGGTAAACAGAGTGACGATTTTGTTCTCCTGAACACACAGGATGGAACCGCAGATTTATTCTGAAAAGATTTCGCAATATCCTGATTTTTTCACATAAATTAAAGGGGTCATATGACGTTGCTAAAAAATAACATTATTTT
>NW_015541069.1:190311-207149 GCF_001515605.1 Sinocyclocheilus anshuiensis | reverse complement strand
TCCTTTAAATATGAAAACGTACTTACAGGCTGTGAGTCAGCATTATTTGTCAGCATCATAGACTGTGGTCCGCATGCGCGCCGAAGGGGAAACAGGGGAACTGAATTCACCGGGACACCGGCATTGTAGGCTACTCTCCCAGGAAACAGGTGTTAATGCAGAGCACTAATTCCTAGTATGGGTAACCATACTTGGCCACATGTCACGTGTAAGGCCTCTGCGAATATCGCACAAATGAACGATTGAATCTCCGCATTCCACCGGAAAAACTAAGGACTCTCCTCCCCAGCTATCTACGGTCGTAAAGAAGATCAATGATCAACAGGGCGTATGCAAAATACCTGTTGTTTGAGCTTGAATGAAAGCTTATTTTATGTGAGAAACTTTGGTATGAATGAGAAGTGAGAAGTATGTACAATACTGGCATTAGGAAACTTTATAAAAGTATCAACCAAATCTTCGCAAAGATTTTTCTCCACATAATAAATTGGAGCCTCTTGTTAATGTATGCACACTCCGCCTTGCAAGAAGTCGAGTGGAAGATCGCGCCGTGGAACGGACTTAGGCCGCGGATCAAAACCCCACCAGGTGGACTTCGAATTTTCAGATTCGAGTCCTTTCAAAACCTGAATGAATTAATAATAATTAATTCCCTAAGAAAAGTAATCAGACATTACACACGTCACTTTCACTTTTTTCACTTTCACTTTTGGAAGGCCAAACAAAGTAGTTTCGCTTCTCCATGATATGGCAGCGGCAACAATACTACAGTGAGAATCAAAGTTATGCCTTCTTTCTTTGCGTGAACATTTGGGCGGTGTTATGCAAATCTTCCCACACAGTGACGTAGATATGTGGGGGCGTGTTTGAACGAGGCGTTTTTGTGGACGATTCTTAACTTTTATAAAGAATATCTCTTTGGGTTTGAGACTTTAATCTTTGCAACTTTAGGGATCTTATCTATTCACGAACAGCTTGTAACACTCCAAAGAAAAAGGAAAACTTGAAATCGCATCATATGACCACTTTAAATACGCAGCTAAGAACAGAAACAATTGCAGCTCTAACCTAAATCGCTTGGTGCTGGAAACTTGTCACAATGTGTCTGGTTAGGACACGGTGTTACACTGAAATATGATGCCCTGCATGTGAGTCTCATTTCAGTGAAAATGTTTTATTGGATACTGAGCAGGCAATAAACTGTAACTCCTAATAAAGGCAATTTTCATGATGGCTATATGGGCTTGTAAGACGAATTCTAATGACCAATAAAAAAGGAAAAAGCCAGTCATTTTCTGATCCTGCTTTTTCTAAAAATTACTTTTTTCAAAATGACTTTTTTCACAGCCAGGTCCATCCAACCTAAATTTGAAGAGGCTATGATTCATAGCTCTTTACTGATTTTTATATCAGTGTATTTGTTTGTTTCGCTATAGAGAAGAGCTGAATCACAAAGGTCATATATGACTCTATTGACTCTAGCCAATGCAAACAGTAGTCCTGTTACTTCATCCCTGTATGTAAACAGGCAGTCCCTCTATTAGAGAGCCATGCATGTGACTCGGGAGAGAATGTGATGAAATATATTTCAAATTATAACCTGTTCAAAGAGAGTGAAAAGCCCGACCCAAACGGAAAGGCTCTGAGATATTGTTTGCATTTCTTTATGAGACAGAGACTGAGTTGCTTCTCATTGTTTAGGATTAAATGACAGCTGATTTCTCCAACTGCTCCCCAAACCACCAGATTTCAGAGCGCTATCAGAACAAGTGCAGCAGTAGAATATTGAGTCTGGAGGTTCATTTTACATGCATGCACACACACTGTTACACAAGAGCAAACAGACACAGTGAGGTGAACCGAGGACAACTGAAAACAGAGAAGACTACAAAAATAATTATTCCCTGGCTGTATGTCTCGGCACAGTGTTATTTAACCTACTCTGACCTCTTTACATCACTATGGGTGGATTCTGACGTATTGCTGGGAATAAAAAGGTCTTATCACAGCTATCTATGTGATTTTAAAGGCCTTGCCTCAAATAATAAATTACAGGGGATTCATCATTAACACTAAATATCCCCCACCTGCAACAATAGCTCAAGATAGATGCAAAAATATCACTTCTGTCCTGGGTTAATGTATTTCCTTTTGAAACAGTAAGTTTTATATGCTAAAAGTCAATTATTAAATTATTAAAAAAGAAAAGAAAAAAACACAGCATTAAAGGGATAGTTCACCCAAAAATGAAAATTACCCCATGATTTACTCACCCTCAAGCCATCCTAGGTGTATATGACTTTCTTCTTTCAGACAAATACAATTGGAGTTATATTTAAAAATTTCCTGGCTCTTCCAAGCTATATAATGGCAGTGGATGGTGGAAGCAAAAGAAAGTGCATGCAGCCATCATAAAAAGTCCTCCACGGGGGGCGGGGGGGTAATAAAGGCATTCTGAAGCGAAGCGATGCATTTGTGTAACAAACCAAGTTTTGTTTACAGCAAAGGAAAACCTTTCATTCCCCTTTGGCTTATATAGAAATCCTCGGACATTTTCCTTTACAAATCCTCGTTTTGTACTTCTAATCGTGACCAGTGTTTTGTTTTACTCTCTCCACTGCGCTTCAGCATTTGTCACTTCTCACCGGCCCTGTCCCAAATGGCACACTTCATGTGCACTTGCGGTCTTGCAGACTTTCAATGGCCGCCGCGTGCGTGTGTGCGTTAAGTCCACGAGACCGTAGGGTGTCCCAATCGTCATTTTAGCTTTCAGAAGTACCCCCTTTGTGGCCGCTATGCGCCCTCGATGCGCACTTCTCCCAGCCCGCACTGGGGCGAGCTCCGCAGCAGACTTCTACCCGGCAGTCAAAGCGCATTACGTCACAAAAGTGTGGACTCAGAGGAAGACCGCGAGGGTGACTACACCTACGTCACATGCTGGAACGTCACTCTCTCATGATTGTGCGTACGACAGTTAGTGGAAGCTAGAGATTATGGTTTATAAAGTTTTAAATATGGATATTTTTCTTACACAAACACATCGCTTCGCTTCAGAAGGTCTTTATTAACCCAATATAACCCCCTATAATTTCCTGTCACTCTTCACTGTTTCTCAATAAAAGTAGGCAAAAGCTCCAAAAAAAATGAGACTGAACATACAACAAAGCTCTCTTAAGGCCAAGAGAGCGGGTCCGCGTACAGTGCGAGTGATGCAAATTTCGTCACCAGAATAGTATGTGCGTACTGTACGTGCACCATCCAATTTTTGTAACCACGCCTTCTTTGTACGTGCAGGTTGCACATGCGCATTGACTTGGTTTTGCACAAATCAGTTGTTCCACAAGGTGACCACATTGGCCGTTGTTTCAGAGTAGAAAATGGAACTAAAGAGATGGAGATACAAAAACAACAACAAAATAACGGAGACTGCAACAATGACAGATGGCCGCATTGACAAGCGCTTGTGTGAGAGGGTTATGAGAGAGCCGCAACTTTAAAGAGTACAAAGACATTATATCGGTCATAACTTCTGGAGAAAAATAGAGCAGATGCCGGACAAAGATGAAGCTTTCTAGAGCACCTGCTCTAATGTGTCGTCCGCCTGCATTAATGCAAGCTATCAAAGTATACTTTGAAAGGCTGTGCGTTCGACTATACGCATATGCTAGCGCACGCGTAAAAAACTGAAGTATACTCTGGGCTTTATCAAACAGACATCTTAACACTAATTCCTGATACAATGGCCCTTATTTACAGGAGTATTTCATATATAGTATCTTCTGGGTTCAAACCTCACATTAATAGGAACATTTATAGGCTGAGCTAATTATTAAAAACGTAAAACATAGGTCGTTCTTCAAATTAAAAAATCCAAAACACAACAACAGTTGCACCAAAACAGTGATTTATTCTGGTTCAGATGTTCTTAAAATATCCAATAGACCTGCATAAATCCTGATAAACAGAAAAACCATCTTTTGATTATCATTTATTTTAGGAAAGTGTCTCAGTGGCAGGTTTTGTTAGAGTACATAAAACCCATGCTTGGCTATTCCCACAAGAGAAAAGACTCCCGATGCTCTTGCGATTGATAAGTTAGCTGTGAAAATAACAAAGGGACACCTGCTTGAGTTGCTAGTAGCAGTGAAGATGGCACAGAGAGAGCGAGTGAGGAAGAGCTCTGCTAATTGTTTGGTATTTAATCTAAACCTAACACCCTGCTCTCACTCATAACACACTGACACTTGTCAGACTGAAGCCCCCCGCTGTGTCTCAGTGATGTGCCTCAACAGGAGGCAGCGACAGCACGTCTATAAGCCTCTAAAACCATTCTCAGGCAAAACCTCAAAGGTTTTACACAGGCAAACCCCTCCAAACAAAACACTGCATTTCAGCTGCTGAATCACTGGGGTAAAGACGTGATTGATTATTGATATTTAATTTCACAAAGGACTGAATGCACTGAATAAACTGAAGCTGCTGTCTCTACTTGGAAGCACCTAAAGGGAGAGTTTACCCAAAAATGAAAATTCTGTAATTTATTTATCCTGATTTTGTTCCAAAACTGTATGAATTACTTTCTTTTGCGAAAAATATGTCTCAGTGTAGTTGTTGTTTCGTCTATACAGTGTATGTCAATGGGCTCCAAAGTTCTTCAACATTCTTCAAAATATCTTCTTTTTTGTTCCATAGAAGAAAGAATGTCATGCAGCTTCGAAACAACATGAGGGTAAGTAAATGATGACAGAATTTTCATTTTTGGGTGAACTATCCCTTTAAAGAGCCAGGCCTGAATGTGTGCGGTACCTGTAGTCTTGAACTAGGGATACATGGTAAATTGGCCAATATTAGCACTTTTTTATTACCATATCGGTCTGGATTGCGATTCCCAACAGCATCGTTGATTTTGGGAAACACACCCCTGAATAGGACAACATTAGAAGCAGGCAAAACAAAACAGAATTATAATTTCGGTAAATTTGATTATATTCATTATTGGTCCTAAAGCAGAAATAATTAATGGTTATTTGGTATTGGCCAAAATCAATTCTAATTTTAATTAATTAATTAATTAATGTTCATTTTCATATTAATACATATTAATACTTGATACTTGATTTACTATATTAAATATTTATTTCCATTAATTACAACTATTTAAATAAGAATGATTTCTAGTAGTGTGCTGTGGTAAATCAAAAATCCACATTGTTATGAGAATCAAACACTGGCATCGGAATAAACTATTAAAAATCGGTATCATGACAACCCTAATCCTTAGTTTGAACATCATCAGAGATGAAGGAAAAGTAGCAGCAGTGGGAGAGTTGATTCATTATGCTCCACTTCTATACAAAATTCATGATTGTTAGATCCCACACGTCTGGTCTATGTGCTAAAAGACGCAGAAGACAGAACACATTCTATGCCATTGACATCAAAGAGATCACAACATGATATAGTACATTCAGCAGAGAAAATCTACTGAGAGATCAATCACAAATGTGCTCATCACCTAGTTTTTAAACCCTGACAAGCATTTCAAACTGTCTTCATCAATTAATGATATCGGCACGTTTACCGCACCAAGGGAAGATTGCGACACCCTGAATGTCTAATATACTGTCTCCCTTCAAGCAAATGACTTTAGTCACCCACAGGAACACACTAGTATTGACAGGTAAAGATCCTCTGTGGCAACCACAGAAACCCAATCTACTCCCAGAGAATCGAGAGAGGGGAAATCAGGATATTGCTTTAAGAGGTGCATCTACTGCAAAATCTATTTCTTCAACAGTAAGGTGGAATAGGCTTTTAATGCAGTGAATGGGATCAATGTATATATACAATGTCTTTACCACATACAGTTGGACACAAGTGGAGCTGGAACTAGATAAAAGAAGAAAGACAGAAGACCTGTAATAGGAATATTAACATTTTTTGAGGGAACATGACTCAACGACTCCCCAGACTGCAGCGAACAAACAGGACAAAGCAAAAGAAAAAGTTCTGGACAGATGGTGTTTAAAATTTCAGTTTGTTTCTTGATGTTGTGCTAGAAGCAGTGGGATATTCTATACCACCTACACAGCCCTCAACAGATGGAGGAGTGAAATATAATGTAAGCACAAATATTTTATGAAAAGCAGGAGATTCTAAATCAAGGGTCTTAAACTACCGCTAGTTTCATATGGACCCTCAAGCATTCATAGTCCATCCTTAAATCAAGTGTGAAAATCAGTTGTTTCACTTTTTGCATTTTGGTTTGGCCTTTAATGTTGTCTTATACTGTTCTTTAATGATTCTTACACTTGCAGCAGCGAAGTATATTAACATAATATAATTTTTTAAATATGGCTTAAAAAAGGCCTAGTTGACAACAACAACAAACCTATGCTCACATCCGTCCCAAAAAATTGGGTAAACATCCGTCAAACTGCCAACTGTATCGAGCCAATAACTGTATGATGAATAAAAAAAATCCTTTTGTAAAAACATTTGCATTTTTTGTTAATGTTCAACTGGAATTTATCAACTGAGTTTGAGACTCCTTTTTTAAAATCATGTTATTTCAGACTTTTAGACGTGTGTATTAAATGACTCAAATTTGAAGAAGTTCTCATTTCAAGATATTTAAATAAAAAAAACTAAAATATATGATTACATTATGTATTATATTCTATATTTATATATATATTTAAATATGTATATTGTTTGTATTTATTATTTATTTATTTAATTAAACTTTTTCTTCTAGGTTTATTGCAAATAAGAATAAGCAAAAAGGAAATAATGTGTGTTATGGGAAACAGACTTAGAATAATATAAAATGAGTGTCTGCTTTCTTGTAATGCATTATTGGATCTCTTGGATGCATCATATATCTCAGGCTAAATTAGTATCGATAAAAATTCTCAGCTATCAAGCCTCACACCACATAACGTCTACTAACAAAAGCTCATCACAGTCTTGCTGTGATGACACAACACATTTCCTCAACATAATCCAAAGCCCTCCTCAGGACCCTTTTCTATGGGGGCCCAGAGGAACACAAGGCTGCGAACATAATCGTCCTCCAGGGAACCCAGGCAGCTCATTAAGAGCGACTGATCTGAGCAGGGAACCCCAGCGGCCATCCGATTCATCGAAGTATGATCCCTGGCCAACACCACACCCCTCACCCGCTAAAACTGGTTGGAGCAAGGAGAGAGGGAGAGAAAGAGTACGGTGCTCCAACACACAGCTATAAAGAAGAGTGCTGTAGCAAAGCCATTCCCTTACTGTTTGGTTCAATACAGTATTGATCGAGATGTGAACCCAGAGAGTCAGATATGTTCTCTTATTAGCAAGTCCAAAGATCTTATTGGAGGCACATTAGAGCTGGGAGACTGGTTAAAGGAGGGGAATAATACTTATTTTATTATTATATAACTTTTATTATTTTCATAATATAAAATGTAGACGAAACTGTTATTCTGTGTGAAACAATATTGAATGCAATAAAAGAAATTATGTAAAAACATACATGAAGTAAAAGAAAAAAAAAACGTATAAATGACAAATCTAGTTTGCTGTTAATTAAACTGATACCGAATCCAATCAGAAGTGACATTGCATAAAAGCTATATCTTCCACAAGTTCAGCTAAGAAAAACATACAAAGGACTTTTCTGATTGGCTCCACTGCAGTTAGTATGAGTCTACCTACAACTAATACACAACCAATTCCAAATCTTTTCCATACATGCAGTCTGGGGTTGAAACAAGGATCAATAAGTCTTGACCAAGACCATTCATACTGAACTGCTTGTGTTCGGACCCTTTTAGAGTATGCTCCGATTATGATTATTATCATATCATATATCCTGCTCCCCTTTAATGAAGCATATCTGTCTCCTGTTAGGGATATTACGATCTGAGTGATGGACCTGCCTGCACTGAAGGTGACAGAAACTGCTAAATCAACTGACTTTCACCAATAAAATACTAAGAAAATAGACAGACAGAGTAAACATTACATTAACAATAAGTTCCATGTGCATTATAATAAATTATAATAAAAGGCTAAATAAAATTAAACCACCGAATTGAATAAATTAAAATTCATTTATATATTATGTATATATACACATAATATATGTATATATATATATATATATATATATATATATATTCACACATATAAATATAAAGGGATATAAATGTCTAATTTAAGACAGACACTGTTATAATGTGACTTCTTTATGTCTGTTATAAATAAACTCAGCTGGCTACCTCAGATGTCTAGAGGCAAATTGAGAGCTCTATATCCTCAGGCTTTCTGCACAGCCTTTTCCGCTGCAGGAACAGAACTGCTTCCACTAAATCTGTTTATTGCAGTGAGGTGATGGGCTGACGTAAGCCTCTGTGGATGAACAAAATAAATCTCCTTGCCATTAGGCAGAGAAAGGCAGGACACTCCCTAGTGGTGCCAGTAACCATACAGGGACCAGCTCCACTGTAACACCATGCCCGTCACGGCACAGTCCCTCGGGATGAGCGCATAACCCTGGGGCCCCTCAACCAGTGGAGCCAGTCATGTTGTCACACTTGTTGTCCATTTTAAATGACATAAACTCTTCCTTCAATTTCATATAAGTCTGCTGGTGATCCTCTATTGAAATAATATTACAGCTTTTATTAATACACTGTCAAAAAAAAAAAGCAGAATGTATTGATAATTTTCTGCCAGGATTATCTATTAATTTTACAGGCATTTCCGTTAACCCTAAAGCACAACCCAATGCAGTAAAAAATTCAAAATACAGGTAAAACACCTGTAAAATATTAATGCAGAAAATTCCTTCATAAGAATACAGTATTTATCAATACCTATTTTTTTTTACAGATTTTTTAAGAGTGTATTTTTAATTAGATTATTTTATTCTTTCCATCTTCATTTTAATTTTGGTTAACTTTTTAATTATTTAGTTTTTTTGTCATTTATTTTTTTTTATGTCTATATATGTTTAAATTATTAATTTAAGTTTTAATTGAATAATTTTAACATCAAGTTAAACTAAATGAAAATGAGAAATTTTGCCTTGGTAACTACCTGAAGCAAAAAAATAGTTAATTAAACTGATACCGAATCCAATCAGAAGTGACATTGCATAAAAGCTATATCTTCCACAAGTTCAGCTAAGAAAAACATACAAAGGACTTTTCTGATTGGCTCCACTGCAGTTAGTATGAGTCTACCTACAACTAATACACAACCAATTCCAAATCTTTTCCATACATGCAGTCTGGGGTTGAAACAAGGATCAATAAGTCTTGACCAAGACCATTCATACTGAACTGCTTGTGTTCGGACCCTTTTAGAGTATGCTCCGATTATGATTATTATCATATCATATATCCTGCTCCCCTTTAATGAAGCATATCTGTCTCCTGTTAGGGATATTACGATCTGAGTGATGGACCTGCCTGCACTGAAGGTGACAGAAACTGCTAAATCAACTGACTTTCACCAATAAAATACTAAGAAAATAGACAGACAGAGTAAACATTACATTAACAATAAGTTCCATGTGCATTATAATAAATTATAATAAAAGGCTAAATAAAATTAAACCACCGAATTGAATAAATTAAAAGACAAAATAAAACCACAAAAAAGACAAAATCTTCATTTGACATTTTACTATTATTTTTAAATATTATATATAATTTTTATGAATTAAAAGCAAAAATGCATTTAAATGCAAATTAATTAGTTTCTTTTTTATTCACATAAAAATATAAATTCACTATTTACAAATATCATATATATATATATATACATATATATACATACAGTATATATAGCCAGGATTATCTATTAATTTTACAGGCATTTCCGTTAACCCTAAAGCACAACCCAATGCAGTAAAAAATTCAAAATACAGGTAAAACACCTGTAAAATATTAATGCAGAAAATTCCTTCATAAGAATACAGTATTTATCAATACCTATTTTTTTTTACAGATTTTTTAAGAGTGTATTTTTAATTAGATTATTTTATTCTTTCCATCTTCATTTTAATTTTGGTTAACTTTTTAATTATTTAGTTTTTTTGTCATTTATTTTTTTTTATGTCTATATATGTTTAAATTATTAATTTAAGTTTTAATTGAATAATTTTAACATCAAGTTAAACTAAATGAAAATGAGAAATTTTGCCTTGGTAACTACCTGAAGCAAAAAAAAATATATATATATTTTATTTGATTTCAGTTAACATTTATTTAATTTCAAGTAATTAAAATGTTTATAGTTTTCGTTTCAGTAAACTATAATAACCCTGCTACACTGTAAGAAAATTATTTGTAAATAAAAATGTTGTAAATAAAACAAAATAAATAAAAGAAGAAGAGTTTTTTTACTTCAAAATTTTGTTTAATTCAATGTGTTATTTGCCATTTCTTTGTAACTGATTGTGAAATTTACTAGCAATTACTGATGGAAAACAGTTTCTACACCAATATTTTTCAGTGTACTAAACAAGAATTTAACCGATACTTAGTGAAAATAGCACTTCACTACACCGTATGAGAAAATCCCTTGCGATAATATGATTTTTTTTACTCACAAATATTGGAAATGCAACTAAAACAATTGCAATGCAATAACAACCATGTAAGTTCCACAGTAACAGGAACATATAAACAAACAGCTGCATCCTGGTATTGAATGTTCGCCTCCTTTTCAGAAACACTTCAAAAACAACCAAAGGTAATACAGTGATATTTGAGGGCAAACAATGCTGACAGCAACAATCATCTACACCAGATTATAGTGCTTTAAATAAGGATCAGTATGTCCCCTCTGTATGCCTTGCTGGAGATGAAGTAGCTTCCTCTCCACCCCATTACACCTCCAAAGCACCAGACAGTTGTACTACTGGAGCACAAGCCATATCCCCCGCATCCAGACCCCTGGCCTGACTGCAGGCAAGATTCACAAATATAATTTATCTATGTACAGGACCTCCGCTCTACACTGCCTGTGCCAGGGTCAAGCAGACCAATCTGCTTCTAAACTCAGTTCCACTTGAGGTTTTCGTCAACCATAGCATTAAAATGACAAAACAATTGGCCTTTGTTTTTTCTTGTGACAGACCATGCCCATGTTTTATATATAGCACTTTCCTTTGGTTTAAAGTTTAAAATTGACATTAAAAACTTACAGTAACTATTCAGTGAGTAACAATTCTGAAGAATATTTGAACTTACCCCGTCAACACAACAACAAAATCCATTACATTCCACCCATTGTGGAGGTAGGAGCCTTTATGAAAAGCAAAGCCTAGAGCGATGATCTTGATCCCGGCCTCGAAGCAAAATATTCCGATGAAGTAGGGTTCAGTGTCATCCTGTCATGAGTGAGGAAAGATATGAGTAGATATTCATACAAAATAAGACACAAGACGCAAGTTTACAATGAAAACTAAATGTAAAAAGAATCAGAAATCTCTCAGTGGCAACTGCACTGAATATTTTACAACTTTCATTAAACTGTTGTTCTTCCATAGAACACTACAGCAATGCAATACAGTAAAATAAAGCAAATTAAAGGTTGAAAATAGGGAGCCTTTTGCTATAAAAACAGCTATTTTATATTTAAAGCAAATACCTCTAATACCAGTACATAAGTGAATCACATATTCAACCTTACTATGGAAGTAAGATGCTGAGACAAAAACGAAATCAAATAGTAAGCAATAGATTTTTAAAATAATAAAGTTTATGTAAGCGCTCATTTTTGTTTAAAAAAAATCTCTTATGTGATACAGAAAAACACAGAATACTAAAAGTCCTAGAGGACAGTCCATTTTAAGTTTATTATCCTCTTTTATTATAGACGCTGAAATGTCAATCAAATGTCAAGCATCATCAAAGATCTGTGGATCAGTTTAGGACGGCTGTTAAGAGATCTGCTGAATGACAGCAGCTCACAAAGGATCGAAGTCTCTGCTAAATGAATCATGCAAATGTGGGCTGCACAAACTGCTGACCTACAGTAATAGCTGCTATTTAAAAAGACTTTGGTGAAAACAATGAAAAGTTTAGAAAGTAAAAGCTTTCTGCATTTGAATAGAATTTTTTTTTATGGCAATGCTCCAAAAGAGACTAGAATAAGAATAATAGAGATAAAGAATAAGGATACTCAAATGACAGTTTTACGTTTATGTTTTAAATTGCTGTTTAGGGTGGGAAAGTCCAACTTACCAGTCGTTTTGACATGGGTGTCTTGTCTAAAGCTGGTAAATGCTGCTCTAGGCCCAGTACAATGCAGTTTGCTATAATGGTGGCGAGAATCATGTACTCAAATGGAGTGATGGTGTTAAGGATATAAATAGTTGGAATTAATTCACAGCAATAACATGATCAAGCAAGTTTGTCAACTAGAAATCAATGAAGAACAGTATAAAGAATAAATGACTGGCATTTAGAGCTAATATACACTTGAAGGTGTCTATGACGCAGTTCACACAGCTCTTGCCTGAGTCATATGGTACCTGAGATGAAGGGAGACCGTTTTTATCAGTAATTCTCATCAATGAGCCACCTAGATTTTATTGGACAAATATTTAAAATGCACCGTATTATAACTCCACTGTAAGTTTTTTCACGAGAATTATTGATTAAAAACTCTCTCACTTCATCTCATGCACCTTTTGTCTCAGTCAAGAGCTGTGTGAACTGCGTCATTCCTCACAGAGCTGCTGGTTAGTGGGGAGGAGGATAATTATTTCCCGTGGCACTTCTCTAAACACATTTGCGTCAGGCTTGTAGACTCATTGTAGTCTGAACATAAGGACAACCTCAATAAATGGGGAATTTGATTAATTATACTCCCTTAGTGCTTAAAATTAAACCAGTTCTTGAGAACTGGGACAAAACAAATAAAAACAAAAAATGGTTTATGTATCAAGGAAGTATTTTGGATTATTTCATTCAGCTTCAGCATGTTCGGAGGTATTGAACTGGATGTTTGGGTACAATTTCCATTTCTCACAAAATGTGTTTTACCCACCATTATGGTTCAAACTGATTTTCAGCTCCATCTAATTGATTTCACAGGTAAGGCTGGCAGGTGACGCTGTGAGACATGTTTTGTACCGTATCTCAACTATCAGTGATTAGCTATAGTTTGTTTGATGAAACAACTCATTGCTTGATTGTTTGTGACTATGACTAAACACAGAACTTGATAACAATTTTAACATTTGGTTATTTTATTTTATTTTTTTATTGGTCAGTCAGTGTTGGCCTTCTCATTAAAAAAAATTATATTTTTTTGCTGCAAAAACACATTTTTGCCAGATAAACAAGACGTCAGATGTCTTGTTTGTTAATTAAATGTTAAGAAACCAGAATCGAAATGTTAATTCAAATTTTTATTCACTTGTGGTAAAACTGGGCATTTTACATTTAGACGCTCAATTGGCCTCCATCACTTCCGCATTTCCGAGTTTTAAATGCGTAGGTGTTTCAGCACCTTGGAGAGCGACTAAAACAGCCCCTCAAGCGTTTTCACGTGAAAGGGAAATACTCAGTTTCGCGAAATCATTAACATTCGTAACAATTCAGATTTGAGGACCCCATAACTTTAAAGCACTAACCTGCTCCGTTTAAATTGGTTAGACTATCAACTTTATTGCTTTTTGACTGCATTATACAATATAAGCTGCGAAAGCTATATTCTAACGTATTATAACGCAGGTATATCTCAGTTACTTTATGACTGGTATTCCCAGGGGCAAGTCTCCGGAGACTGCACAGCAATTTAGGCAGCCTAACGCAAGAGCTGTTTCGGTTGCCATGAGCGACAGAGAGGTTCGTTTCCTGACTGAAAAGAATCAATACCGCAGTGACTGGATGTGAAAGGGACAAAAACGTGGCATTTTACATCACGACACTTGCGTTAAATATCACATACAAACAATTATGAATTGCATTTCGCATGCCAATCACAAGCTTTTCCAGAGGCATTCGTGAGAGCAACCCAGTAGGACCTTGTAATAATGTTTGCTCCATCGAGACAACACCCTGCATGCTGCATGTCATTTAAACCCAATAAGAGTGAAAGTAACCGCCACGATATTAACACAACTGCTTACGGTGTTGCATAAAACGATACCTCTATTTCCGCCAAAACTTTTGCGACCTTAACAAGTGTTTTACTAAGACTGATGGGTGAACCAGAATTATTGGTCTGTTTGCAGTACTATTTTGCCCTCTAACAAGTGCCTGTGATTTATGTAAAGGATATGGCCACTCTGTTATTTTCTTTGCATATTTCCGAATAATATTATCTTCGCTGAAGATGAAAAGGGATCGGTTGACTGAGAGACAGTTCTGTTTGACCGGTATCGGGTTGTATATGGCCATTGTCCGGGCTCTTTGGGCCATTGTTTGCTTATACATCCTCTGTCCGCCCGGGGGGCCTGGCTGCCGGCTGACCCCTCTGCCTGGACCCGCTGGAGAGCCACCGCCTCCATACCGGGTCGGGAGATCGTCTTCGAAGCGAGCCATTCTAGAAACGCGCAGATTTGACTATAGAAATCCAAATTCACATCAGACAGAGAGTAAAGAAGAAGCATCACAACGCGCGATGTAGTCCCAGCCACGAGTTCTTCTCATCCGTACAGGTCTGGCATCCACAAGAGCTTGTTCAGCCACCACACACACACACACACACACACACACACAGGGAGTTCCTTAAAGTATTCCAGCCATTCAGAGCACATCTAAACACATCTGTTATGAACCGAACCCCAGTTAAAGTTTATCGCTCCACGTTACACAATCCACCAAAAAGCGACCGGTCAAATCCAATAAGGATCATTTTCACGCCTCACTCGAATGATTTAGATAATCAGCCATGCCATGAAATAAGTCCAGCCAGCAAAGGTCCCTTTACAAACTGTGGTGCGATTGAATGGAGTCGAGCCCACAGATTGTAAGATCCTGCTTCCCTGCGCGCGATGCTGTTGCAGATGCTTCGATGTTTTCCTCCGATCTTGCCTGCACTCTTCGCTCTAACAGATGATAACACGCGGTCCGTCGCCCTCGCGTTTATATCGTTGAAATGAAAAGGCGCAAACTATATTAACACCCTTTTTCCACTGGACCGTGGCCTGGCGATGAAATTGTAACCAATTTCTGCAGCCGCTGCTTCTTCTAAAACGGATCACGTGACTGTGAAGCAGCCTGTCAGTGGCTCCACCTGTACCGCTACAGTATCCATGGCACTGGGGCAAGAGGAGGAAATACAGCATGTAGCCTACCCTTCCAGACCCCGGCAGTGAATTAAACGTTACTCAAACGACATGGACGGTTACTTTTAAGCAAGTTAACCAGAATTCGACACACTCTGTGTTGACAGAGCTTGGTGCGTCTGCACTTCCCACAACTGTATCGTTGTTTTAGAAAAGGGTGGAACCGGCGGGTGCGGGTGGGGTAAATCAGGACATTATCTCCTGACTGTCTGACGCCTTTCGGATGGTATTCGGTCTCTTTCACATTTACATTAACCCTTCAATAGAGCTGTGCAGTTTGTAGTAGCCTACTAAAACCCGTTAGAAAATCGAAGAAAAGCGTTTTTTGAGACATGGGATCCCGCGGGAATTTCTAATGGGTTTTTTTTAATGGAACTTTCGATTTGACTAAATTAAGGTCGATGTTTTACAATTAGCCTACTTGAAGATACTTTCAAGTTTTTCTCTATAACATAAATTACGTAACCTCTTACTTCCTTGATCAATCAACTTTGTATCCTTACAGCAACTTGTAATTTATGTTTTTAAAGCACACAGTGGATTTGAGGTTGATATACGAGTGCATGTTATTTATGTGAACAAAACAAGGAAGTGTCTTCATGTAGGCTAGTGTTAGGCACAGTCAATACTGCTCAAAATCAGTGAAATTCAGAGTGTACTACTAGAAATATTGACGTAAAATATTGATGTAACGACTGAACAGATGTCGTTTTTGAGCACATCACGGTTTTAGGGTCACGGTTCGGTATGTGCTATTCATAATAACAAATAATCAAACTAATGCAGCTGCACAAATTAATACAATAGAGCAAAGATACAAATCAAATAAACAATTTTCAGGCACAGAAATTTAAAAGTAAACTAATGTAGTAACTGCATATTTCACTGTATAAATTAAAGACCAAACCTTGTTGAAGTTACAAAAGCTATTCAATCAAGAGAAGCGAGTGACAGCAGGAATAGACTGCTGTTCCTTTAAGACATAATTCACAGATTCAGTACACTGATACTGACACAGTAGGCCTATATACAGTATAGGGCCTATACTCTTATTAAAACGGTTTTTTGTGTGTGTGTGTGTGTGTGTGTGTGTGTGTGTGTATATATCACTGTAAAAAATGGAACAAGCTATTTACTTAAAAAAAATTAAGGTAACAATATTACACATATTTTTGAGTAGTTTTTCAGGCTTGATTTTTTTTATGGAATCTACCTGAATAAATCATGTGAAATCTCTTAAATTAATTAATCTATGACACAATGAATTTAATATAATTAGTGAAATGTGCTCATTTATTTTAAGTTGATTCTCAAAAGTCTGTGATTTTGAGTGAGGTCTGGTTGTATTTGACTTTGAGTTATTTTGTACATTTAAAAGACTGTATACAGCCAAACAGCTCAAGTAGGAAAATACTTGAGAAATACTGGTAATACTGCACTAGCACTAGCAAAGCTACTGCTCACTGAACAAGGCGTAATGCCTTAGAGGAGTAGTATCCATAACCATAAGCTCTACTCTTCTGCACAATGG
>NW_015541069.1:176426-187074 GCF_001515605.1 Sinocyclocheilus anshuiensis | reverse complement strand
TCCTTTCAAGTTTTTCTCTATAACATAAATTACGTAACCTCTTACTTCCTTGATCAATCAACTTTGTATCCTTACAGCAACTTGTAATTTATGTTTTTAAAGCACACAGTGGATTTGAGGTTGATATACGAGTGCATGTTATTTATGTGAACAAAACAAGGAAGTGTCTTCATGTAGGCTAGTGTTCGGCACAGTCAATACTGCTCAAAATCAGTGAAATTCAGAGTGTACTACTAGAAATATTGACGTAAAATATTGATGTAACGACTGAACAGATGTCGTTTTTGAGCACATCACGGTTTTAGGGTCACGGTTCGGTATGTGCTATTCATAATAACAAATAATCAAACTAATGCAGCTAATACAATAGATACAATAGAGCAAAGATACAAATCAAATAAACAATTTTCAGGCACAGAAATTTAAAAGTTAGTAACTGCCAGATTTGTTATGCTTTTGAACACATTTACCTCAAAATGATGGGACCTATGTACTCACACCTTGTAGCTACTATATAATATATTATATATATATATTTCCTGATCATAAATTTAGGGGTGTGGTTAAAATCAGTCTCGGCCAATGGACTAAAACATACACTGTTTCGGTAGTGTCATGGAAAATGTGGGACACATTTTTTTACATAAAGTTTCATAATTTACAAAGAAAATATAACAATTCTTGAATACTTTTTAAAAGAATAAAAAAAAATAATAAAATTCAATATTTTCATAAGTTGAAATTTATAGGTTAGGGTTCCGGACAGCCACCTCCCAATTGAAAGTTAAATTAATTAATCTATGACACAATGAATTTAATATCATTAGTGAAATGTGCTCATTTATTTTAAGTTGATTCTCAAAAGTCTGTGATTTTGAGTGAGGTCTGTTTGTATTTGACTTTGAGTTATTTTGTACATTTAAAAGACTGTATACAGCCAAACAGCTCAAGTAGGAAAATACTTGAGAAATACTGGTAATACTGCACTAGCAAAGCTACTGCTCACTGAACAAGGCTTAATGCTTTAGAGGAGTAGTAGCCATAACCATAAGCTCTACTCTTCTGCACAATGGAAACGATTGCACTGTGCAATGGAAACTTCAATGTAACAGAAACTCTTTCAAATGTCAAACATAACTGAACATTAAACATTAATAGATGTTTCCCTTCACTCAAAAACACATAAAATAGCATTTAATTTCAAAATTTACTCTCAACATCCAGCCATATGCAAAGCATGCTGGGAACTAACAATCACCTCTAAAATAAAACTGCAAAAATTGAGCTAATTCTCTTAAAATAAATAGGTAGCCTTCTTTCCTTAATTTTTTTGTTTAATCAGTTCCTCAATTCAAGCCCCAAAACTGCTCAAGTTTCCTTTAAAAAAATGAGGAAAACACATCTCTTTGTTTTATTAGTAAAAAGTCCTCAATATTTTCTATACAACACTGAGTCACAATTTCTTTAATGAAACATACACACTATTTTTAATTATCATTTAAAAAAACTAAATTTTTAAAATGAAAATTACAAGACCCATGATTCATCTTTTACAATGATATACTAATATTTAAATTTGTTTGAAGATCTGAAACATTAAAGTGTGACAAACATGCAAAAAAATAAGAAATCAGGAAGGGGGCCAACACTTTTTCATACCACTGTATATATATATATATATGTATACACACACACACATAATGCATGAAAAAATTAATAGTGTGCTTCAGTGAAATTCAGAGGGTGTTGACAACTGGTCCAGCATGAGAGACTGACAGATAGGCCACAGCTACATTACATATGATCAAATTAATAATTAAAAACATCACTGAAAGCTTTATTTATCACAGGTATGATATTAAAATTCTGTAACCATTTCATAGTGAAATTTCAATAGGCTACATGGAAAAACTGATTAGAAAACAGCCCTGATCTCTGCTCCTGAGAAGACATGGAGTAAAAAAAAAGGCAGCAAAACATGTCCATCTGTTCTACTACTACTTTCGTTTTTGCTTATGAAAATCAGCTAAAAACCCTGTTTTTTATACCAAGTATGTAACAGTTTATGTTTAAAAATGTATAAAAGTCTAATATGGTAGTGCCTATATCTCATACAATTAAGGAGCCTTACCATCATCCTAAGCAAATAAAATCTTTGTGAGACAAATTCAGATAAAAAAGGCACAAAACACCTTTGATTAACAGTCTTATTACAAATGCCCTCAACAGCGTGGTGATAAAATAAATGATGCTGTATCTCTGCACAAATTGTCCTTCCTTGAAGCTGAGATTTAGGAAATAATGAGTTGCACTCCTGATCGTATTTATTCGTTAAAGATCTCAGCATATCCTGTTGTACGTGTGAAGGGCTCAGGGTTGAGTTATTGCTATAGCTGTGTTAGCTGACTGGATGTGTTCCACCTGAGCAATGGTCTGATCACCGAGAGCTTGAACTAAGCTGTCTGCGTGATTCTGGCCCAGAATGGTCTCCGAGTACCTACATTTTGCGGAGCCACACTGACAACGGAAGTACTTTTTCTTGATTTGCCAGTAGGGATCACCATAGTCAAACCTGATGAAAGAGCAAAGAAAATCTGTTTTAATTCAAGCAACCTGGGGAATTGCTTTGATTACAAATATATCAATGGATACATTAAACAAATAATGAGGAAAAAAAGAGCTGGAAGGAAAAAAATATAAAGGTTTACCCAAGCTCATCTCCAGCTTGAATAGCCTTGCTTGCATAGAGTGCAATTCGAGGAAAGCGCATGTCCTGGTGTTTGGTGAACACCCGTGCCGGGAATAGATTGGGTTCACAAAGGTGATTCATAAACCTACTAACATTACCATAAAACTGGGCATCAATGCAGTAGACCTCTCCAACCTAGAAAAAAAATCACCATTAAATACACACAAATATAAAAACGATTCAAAAGAGGTGTGCTTGAGCTCTGTTCACATTTTAATATACTTTAGCGCCCCCTGAAGATGACATGTATGAAAAGCACTCACTTGAGAAAATGATAATCTTATATTTTAGCATCATTTTGACAAGACTTGCCTTATTGTCTAGGTTGAACATGTACGAGTCATATTCTCGAACATGAGCTTCTCCATCTGAAATGATTTCACCTGCAAACCTGCACACAGAGAAAAATCCTCAGGGCACAAGTATTGGACCAAACCAGCATGAGATTAATCATGTCTGAATAATTGATAATTCCCCTAATGGCTTTCATTTTTGTAGCAAATTTGCATTAAATTAATATCCTTGACACTGCAGTCAGTAGGAGAGTTCTTCAGAATGCAGGCACAGCTTCCTTATTATGCTGCATGTAATTTTTTCATTTTAAAATACTTTTATACCAGGTTAACATGAAGAGACAAGTACAATAAAAGCCATTTATAATGGGCCCCAGCAAACTTCCAACGAAGCCTCACGATAACTTCAAATCATTTAAAATAAGCCAAAACAACTAATGGAAATATTCCAATATTATTTTAATATTAATATTAATTAATTAATTTTTCTTTAAAGAACCAGGATTCCCAGGATTGTCCTGCATATATCATTTTAAACGTGCCATTTGTACACCTGAATTTTTTATAACAGATATACATTTTTTCTAGATGTACCAAGCCCTAAAAAATGATTGGGTAGAAATTAGCAAAATTATATATTTAAAAATCCTTATCCAGTAAATCAAAAACAACTGGAAAAGTCGCAATGCCTTTGAATAATTTTGTTGTGGATTCATGCTTATTTTTGTGTATTTTTTTTAATAATGTGTAAAGCAATAGATCTAAAGAAAGGGTCATACTCGCATACGAAAGTTCCCTCATGAATATCCTGCAGTGCTCGGACCCCCCAGCCCTTCCTCTCAGTCCTAAACACCTGCAGTCTAACCCTAAAGACGAGACAATTATGAAGTTGTGAGTATGTAAATTCAAAGTTCACAACACATTCAGAGAATATGCAAAAATACATATATACTAGTTATATTACCGAAGGCCATTCTGTATCACTCTATTTCGGCATGTTCTCCAACAGGAACAGGCATGGTTACACTCAAACAGGAAGGGTGGATCATCCCTGCAGATCTCTTTCAACAAGCGGCCATCCTGAGCACAAAGAAATAATAAATACTACTAATTTTAATAATAAGCATTACACAAATCATATGGTCATGATGACATCACAGCACGATCATGATTAGTGACTATTAATATGTTGTGGAACAGCTGCGAAAGAGCTGGGATTGGCAACATCTATTGTTTATGTCACTGAATTATTCCTATGTCATTTATTTTGCTAACGTGAATAATTCAGCACTAGCAGCATCTTACCTTGTCATACCAACAGCGCATGCTGAGCTGGCCACAGATACAGCTGCTTGATGCACAGTCATCTTTACAACTGCAGTGCTATTCCAGTGAGAGAGAGAGAGAGAGACGAGCATTTCATATAGCTGTAATAACAGCGTTAACCTTGTTATGGCTTTTGACACTACGATTCTCTGAGCCTCTTACCTGTAAATGCGTTATGTTCTCGTCTATATTCACTTGAGAGGTAAAACAGTTCTCTGGAACGTATTTGAAGTTGCTGGGGCAGGGCTCATGGTCCACCCCATTCACGCATGTCACAGGGACGTCTTCATAGCCTCGGGACACATCTCTGAAAACCAACACACATCAGTCCCACAATCAAATAATATTTCACATTCTGTGTCAAATGTTCAATACATTTTGAGGCCAATCTTCCTTCCCAAGGAAAGCAGGAGGCAGACTCAGAAATGTGTGGAGACTATAGATTTCTTGTAGTCAAGCTAAATGAATGGGATAATGTTTCAGTTGTTGCCAGTTTTCTTTGGTTTTCAATGGAACAGAAGCTGCAAAAATCTTATTTGAAAATAAGCAGTACTGATTAATTCAATATAAATATTGCATTACAGTATGGACTTGAAATTCATAGAAGTTTCCATAGCTTAAAAAACATAGAGGCCAATCATTACTATTTTCTATCGTTTTCTGTTCTGTAACATTTTGTGTATTATCAATATGAAAAAAAATTATTTAGTGTTTAACAACAAACTTATCTTGTCAAAATTTTCTTGAGTTTTTCTTGAATCATCTCAAGACAAAAAAAGACAGTAAAAAGCAATTTCCCTTTTTTATTGAGGATCGTGCATTGAGACTTATAGAATCATAAAATTAATGGTGGTTAATTAAATATCAATAATGTTTTTGTTCAGAAAAAAATAAATAATTCCAGCATAAATACCAACAATATCTTAGCCTTTATGTGGGGGCTTGGAATACTGCATTGGGCTCACAAAGAAAAAAATGTTTTAATCTCTATATTTTGCTTTAGCATGCCAGCAGGAAGTATCAATTTGTATTTCCAAACATTTCTCTTGCCATAAATTGTATTTCAGTAAGATATTTTTATGCACAATGAGTCTCGAAAAACCGAAATCTAATCTCACTATCATCAAGCCTGTCGGCGGTTACATAAAGAAATAGAAAAAAATGGAGACAGACTAAATCCGTAAGAACTGTAGAAACATCTCCAAGACGCTTGGGAAAAAATTAGAATATGTAACAAAATACAAAAAAACCGTCTGTGATATTACCCTGCAAAACAGAAAGATTTGAGCCTAGTATTCTTGCATTACCTGCAGAGGAGTCTTTCACTTAGGCTGTCTCTGCCTCTCCGAGCATCTGTCAGCTTCTTATTGGTGTTCAGGATTGTCCACATCTTGGAATTTATACTACAGCAGTCCAAAGGAGTCTCGCCATCCTTGTTCTTCAGATTTACATCTACTCCTCGCGACAGAAACAGCCTAGAAAACAGCCAAAGCTTCAGATTAGTCCTTTTACAAATGACAGTTTCAACCGTAAACCTTTGTCTATTCTCGGATGATAAAAACATTAGATTAATTGAGGGACTCCAAATTGGGGTTCATTAGTGAGGGAACTACAGGAGGTGGATTGTGAATTGGAGGAAAGCTAATACTGAATTAAATCAACTGAATTTAGTATTAGTTTATTATTTAGTATTTATTACTGAAATAAACACTTTTCTTTATCTGATACATTTTATCTATTTGAAAGTTTGGGAATCCATGGATTAATTCAGGATGCCTTATGTAGAATTGCAAATAGTTTAACTGAACTCAATTCAAATTAATAAACTTCACACTGTTATTGGTCTGAACTGAAGCAACACTGAACTGAACTGCCTTAAGATAAATAATAATAACACTATTGTATTTTAGAGATGCTTTACAGCTGAATCTGACTTGAATACCATTTAAAAGGTCTTGCTCCCAGTTAACTAGGTATACTCTTTCTGTTCTACACTTACATTACACAGTCCAGCTGGTTCTGTCTGACAGCAATGTGGAGAGGTGAGTCTCCATGGATGTTCACAGCGTGTAGGTCAGATCTCTTGTCAAGCAGCAGCTGAGCGATCTCATCACAGCCAGAGAACGCTGCCCAGTGGAGGCAGACATTCTCCTCCTAGATAACATATCAGACCACAAGTAAAATTCATCTCTGGATGATAAAATCTAGTGTTCCAAAGTTTGGGGTTGATAAGATTAGTATCACATGATCCTTCAGAAATCATTCTAATATGCTGATTTGGTGCTCAAGAAAAAATGTCTTTTTATTATCAATGTTGAAAAGAGCTTTTTCGGGATTCTTTGATGAATAGAAAGTTCAGAGAACAGCATTTATTTGACAAATATTTTTTGTAACAATGTAAATGTATTTACTGTCACTTGATCAATTTAATGCCTTCTTGCCGAATACAAGAATGTATTAATCTTTTGAATGGTAGTGTACATGCTCCGCCAGAAATCTATTAACTGCAGGCAATGCGTTTGCGCAGTCTGATTTCAAAGATCATCAAATAAGGTGAAAGAAGTGCATCAAAAAGCTGAAAAATTGAGATGAAATACTCAGTCACAGACCTTATCTCTTATTTGGACATCAGCTCCCACTGAGATCAGCATCTTCATCTGCTCTAGATTCATGTTCTCAGTTGCCCAGGTAAGAGGAGCCCACCCACCATCATCCTGACCAGAAGAACAAACCCATAAACTCAATTCAATTATTATAATCCCTTTAATATCAGCACCTAAGCACTCCAGCATCCATAAAGCATCTAAGAATGGGTAGTTTTGCTGTCAAGTACTGCTTATAACATCCTTTAAAAAAGCCATTTAAGGGTAAATAAATATGGCATGTACAGAAAAATATATATTCTACAAACTCGTGCACAGTGTTACCTTACAGTTGACGTCTATGGATGGCATGGAGACAAGATACTGCAGCACACCTGTGTGTCCTCCTCTGGCTGCCAAGTGAAGACATGTAGAGCCTCTCATATCCTGTGAAGTGAAGGCATAAATTACCAGAGCTTAAGCATGCAAATACCTTGCATACTGAACACGTGGCATACAGTGGCTTAGGGACTTCAATTCCTCATTAACTTAATGGGTAGCATAAGATAACTGTAGCAAAACATTTTGTATTTCACAGCTGATTGACAGAAAAGGCTGGCTATCATACCTTATGCCCAGTAGAAGCACCAGCTTTCAGCAAGTATTTCACTGTTTCTAGATGATTGTTCTCACAGGCATAAATCAGAGGAGTTCTCTGCTCCGCATCACACATGTCCAGGTTCGCACCAGCCTATAGTGAGATAAAGAGATCCTTTATATTCTAAAATTTTGCATTCATTATATTGGATGTAATCATGGAAAATGGAATATTAAAAAAATTATAAAAGATAAAAATTAAAAGATAAAAAAAATCAAATCAAATAATAAAAGAAACTAAATAATTTAAGTTCATACCCATGTTATACAAAGTAATGGCATTAGGTCCTATTACAACTGGTTTTAATTCTTATAAAAAAAATAATAAAAATGTTTCTTGACCACCAAATTAGCTAATTAGAAGAAAAATGTGACACTAAAGAATTAAGTAATTCAACTTTGCCATCACAGGAATAAATTACATTTTGAAACATTAAAAACAAACAAAAAATCAAATCGTAATAATATGCATCAATATCTGTTTTTACTGTATTTTAATTTAAAAAAAAAATACAGTATGCCGAGCATAAGAGACATTTTCAGTAACATAAAAAACTTACAGACCCTAAACTTTTGAATGGTAGTGTATACTTTGAAACACAGATCATTTTTGAATGTGAATGTGTGTTACTAGCATAAGCAGTACCTGCACTAGTATATGGCAGATCTCTTTATGTCCCTCCTCAGCAGCACAATGCAAGGGAGTCTTCCTCTTCTCACTGTACATCCGCAAGTTTGGGTCCACACCTTCCACTGATTACCATCAAAACAATCACAGTTATCAATCATAAAGCTTGATATAAGATAGATTTTTTTGAGAAAGGTCATACCCAGCATATGCAGGATCCTCTGGAGCTCTCCTCTCTTAGCAGAGAAATAAAGCTGCTTTGGGGGCAGCTTGAATTTCTTATACCTTTAAAAATATTCAATACTTATTTTAAGCAAACAAAGCAAATCTATAACTGTTGAACAGTCAAATAAACTAATGCATTTAATTAATGACACAAGATCAGAATATCACTGATGTACAGGACTAAGATAGGACTGATGCAGACACAGATCCTTACTTCCCATCCTCGAGTGCATTTAAAACGCTTTCCAGTGATTCTTTAGCAGGGTCTATTGCTCCCCCAACAGTTACAGAGTCTACTTTAGCCCTGCTGTGAGACACAATCACAACGGATATATAACAACATAACCAGGGTGCGCAAACACATCACAAAATTATATGTGAACAGGTAGAGATAAACATTTTCAAACACCAGGATGACCTAAACTTACTCCATTAAGGCGGTGTCTCTTTTGTGCGCGGGCACAGCAGCTGTTGGCACTGCAGTAACACAGTCAGGTTTGGGGATCGTGACCTCCTTAGCATGACTAGCCTCCTCGCCGCAGTGGGGGCAGTAGACCTGACCTCTGATCAGAGAGGCACAGCTCCGGTGAAAGCGGTGAGAGATGTTCCCATCTGGCTGACATTCCATAAACGTCCCCTGGATTAGACACACCGCTATAATATTAGTTTTGTAATTTCAATGTATCAGAGTTTAAACTCCATAGTTGAACTATTAAAGATGCAACTTTTTGTCAGCACTTAAAAAATATGTTTAAAGTAGTGGTTGATCAGCTTCGTTTTTTAAAAAAAATCATTATTTTCACATATTTTACTAGGGATGCACGATATTATCGGACTAATATCGGAATCGGCCGATAATGGAAATTATGAAAAATATGAAAAATTATGACGATATGTCTTGCCCATAAGAGGAATACATTAACTCACATGTGCTTATATATACTTAATGTGTAATATGTTTTATTTTTTAAACAAATCATAAGCTCTAAAAGATTTTCAGAATTTTTACAACTCTTTTGCTTTAGAACATCTACAAATGTTAAATCTTAAAATAAAATGTTAGGGTTAACACTGCATCTTTCTGGGGGAAAAATACAGCGATTGATATAGAGTTTATTTATAGTTATTTTCAAAGCTTCAATGTACTGTAAAAAAACCTTCATTATTGTTTAATTCTAACAATTAAGTTCTTGTTAAAAACTAACCAAAATTAAAAATAATTATATATCGGTATCGGCATCGGCTATCGGCCAAAATGAGTTGAAAATTACCAGCATATCGGATATCGGCAAAAATCCAATACCGTGCATCCCTATATTTTACCTTTATTCTACACCAGTTTCCGTTCTTGTCAAAACGGTCTGTTGAGTTCCTGGTTGAGTTCCTATGAAATACACAATGGGCTCAGATTGGTTAGCTGGCCCAGTGTGTTGTGATTTGCTAACCGCCTTGTGCACATTGTCCGGAAAAGTCACGCCCCCCAACTACCCACTATGGGTAGTTGCATGTTCCTGGGGGCAGGGTTTATGTAAACATCAGGGTTAGTGATGTCACAAACCCAAGAAGAAGCTCATTGTAGTCCATACCAGCCTTTTTTGTAGTCCTTAAACAGCAATTTCTTAAAAAGAAAATAACTCCCTTTGCATTGAAGGATTGAACTTTGAGCGTTGTAACTTTGCAGATGTTGTTTATGCTCTAACAGCAACATTACACAGTAAAAATGTGAAATCAATCAACCACCGCTTTAAAATCAAGCCCACTCACATGAGACCTAAGAAAATCTGTTTAATTCTACATGGACCTCACAAAACGCTTATTAATCATGGCTGACTGCTAATAGCTGATAAAATGTGATGATAGCACATTTCTACAATGAGGATCATGTGACACTAAAGACTGGAGTAATGGCTGCTGGAAATTCAGCTTTGCCTTTACAGAAATAAATTACATTTTAAAAATATATAAAAATAGGAAACATGAAAAACATTATTTTCATGAAATAACTGTAGCCTTGGTGAACGTAAGAAAATATAAAAAAACTATTAAAAAAAAACTATATTAAAAAAAAACATTAAAAAAAATCTTTCTGACCCAAACTTTCTGAACGGTAGAGTATACAGTGGGTACGGAAAGTATTCAGACCCCCTTCAATTTTTCACTCTTTGTTATATTGCAGCCATTTGCTAAA